>NC_134975.1:2399549-2475968 GCF_965638725.1 Aptenodytes patagonicus
GATGGGGGACACCCTGGGAGTTGAAGCTGGGGGGGGGACACACATGACCCTGCATGTCAGGGAGGTTGGGGTACCCTGGAGACGTTGCAGGGGGGCCCTGGACAGGTTGGGGGGGTTCGCTGGGGAGGAGGGGGCCCCCACCTGCCCTGACTCTCCCCCCAGGAGGAGAGCATGGTGCAAGACTTTAGGGGGGATGAGGGCCAGGGGGACCCCGAGGTGACAGCGCCGGCTCTTCCCAGTGTCTCCCCAGGCACCCGCCATGCTGAGGGGGGTGTGAGGGGGTGTCTCGAGGCTGGGGGGGGCCTCAAGATGGGGGGGGCAGATCCTGGGGTCAGGGAGGGACCCTGGGAGTGGGGTGGGGTGACATCTGGGCACAGGGGTGTTTCTCGGGAGGTTGGGGACACTGGGGGGGGACGACCCTGGGGAGGTGGGGGGCACCCTGGGGAAGTGGGGGTGACCGCGGGGATGAGGGGATCCCACCCCCCCCACACCCACAGCCGCCCCTGGGGGCAGCTGGGACCCTGACCCGCCGGGGGGTCAGGATGGGGACGCTGGGGACGCACCCACGGACGCTGCACAGATCATAAAATAGTTCCTGCTGCACCTTGTTGTCGGGTCTCCGGGGTGCGGGTGGGCCCTGGGGGGCGAGCCCCCCACCCCTGCCAGCCCTTCCCGGGGGTCCCCAGGCTGCCGGGCCCCCCGGTGGGAGCCGCGTCCTCCCGGCCGCTGGCCACGCGGTGGCAGCACCGGCCCACGGCCAGGCGGGGACAGGGCCGGGACAGGGCTGGGGACAGGGCCGGGGGGCGCCTGCGCCCCTCCGGGGTCTGCAGGGCTCGGGGCAGGCGGTGTCCCCAGCGTGTCCCCCTGACGGGGGTGGCCCGTGCCCCTGCACACCCGTGTGCGTGGGGGGGGGGGGGGCGCCGCTGCCCCTGTCCCCGGTGGCAGCCGGCACGGGGGGACGGTGACAATGAGGGTCCCCGCCAGCGGCCCGGAGCTCGTCACCGCTGCGGGGACGGGGGACAGGCGGGGCCAGCACCAAGGAGCGATGGTGGCACAGCCCCCTCCCCGGGGGTCCCTTTTCCCCCTGTCCCCAGGGGTCCCCTCTGTGTCCCCCCCCCCCCCGGGAGGCGAAGGCAGCAGCTGCACATCCAAACCCAGAGTGTTTTATTGGGGGGGGAACACGGAGCCCAACGATCAGCCGCGGGGACAGGGGGTGCCCCGGGGATGGGGACAGCACCGGGACACCCCGACGCCCTTGGGGGTGCTGGCATGCGGGGTGGGGGGCACTGACGAGGGTGCAGGGGTGTTTTTGTGGGTGGGGGGTTGCGGGGCAGCGCGGGGGCGCGGGTGTCTCATCACGCTCGGCGTTTTCGGGGGGGGACGGTCACACCAGCGGGAGCTGGGACACCCCCCGCCGTCCCCGCAGCCCCGTCCCCGCGCCGGGGGGGGGTCAGTCGGGGTAGATGATGAAGCCGGAGAAGGTGCTGTACTTGTTGGTGTTGCCGCCGTGCACTTTGCCGCCGTCCAGCTTGACGAAGACCTCGTCGCCCACGTCCAGGTGCAGGATGACGCTGTTGCTGGCGTAGTCGTAGTTCTGGTCCGCATCCTGCGCGATGGCGCTGGCCCGCACCTGGGGGGCACGGCCATCAGGGACACCCCCACCCCTACCCACCCACACCCCCCCTGGCACACCGTCCGCGGGGGGAGCCTGGGAGCAGGGTGCGGGGCTGGGAATGGGGGGCTGAGCCGCTCTGGACCACCCCCCCCAACCCCCCCCCAGCCCACTCAGCCCCTCTGTCCATCACCGCTCAAGGTCACGCCGCCCGTCTGCGGCAGAACCGGGCGAGGGAGCCAGCATGTCCCCCCCCCCGCTCCCTAACTGTTGCCGGCCGGCAGCGGTGACAGGAGGGGACAGGGACAGAGCCCCCCCCCCCGGGGTCCCCCAGGATAGGGCCACCCCCCCACACCCACGGCAGGCTGTCGGAGCTGGGTCTCACCGTCGGTGCTCGGTCCTGAGGACCCGCTGGTGACGGGATCCGGAGAGCCCCGGTGCCCGGGACCCTGCGGGAGCCCGGGGCCCTCCCCTGCCCAACGCTCCTGCGCTACCCCCGGGGACCGGGGATGCCCCGAGGGGGCGGCGGCAGCTCCCGGGGGGGGGGGGCGGCAGAGCCGGCATCGACCGCGCTGGATCGATCCTTCTTTCTCCCATAATAAATGGGAAGCATCCGGGGCGAGGCGGTGCAGGAGCTGCCGGCCGGGCTGCGCCTCCGTGAACAAAGGACCGGCCAGGGGGCACAGTCTGTCGTCCCCCCCCGGTGCTGGTGGCTGTCCCGGCCGGGGGGCACAGCCCGTGTCCCCCCCCCCCGGTGCTGGTGGCTGTCCCGGCCGGGGGGCACAGCCGGTTGTCCCCGGTGATGGCGGCTGGCCTGGCTGGCCCCGCCGGACCCCGCTCCCCGCCGGCTCCGAGCCTGGCGCTCCCGGGGGAGCGTGTCCCCCCGTCCCTGTGGCAGGAGCCCCGGGGATGGGGGTTTTGTGTCCCCAAGGCTGAGGCGATGGCAGGCGGTGGGGATGGGTGCGGGGCTGCGGGGCGGCTCCCCCAGTCACCCCCTCCATGGTCCCAGAGGGGGAACGGGATGGGGGAGATGGGGGTGGGGGTACTGGGGTGGGGGGGAGCAGGGATGGGGAATCAGGGATGGGGGGAAATGGGATGGGGAGAAGAGGGATGGGGAGAAGAGGATGGGAATTGGGGTGGGGGAAATGGAATGTGGGGACCGGGGTGGGGGAATTGGGGATGGGGGATCAGGAATGGGGGGAACCAGGATGGGAAAACTGGGATGGGAGGAAACAAGATGGGAAAACCGAGATAGGGGAAGCGGGATGGAGAAACTGGGGTGGGGGAGCAGGGCTGGAGGCGCCAGGTGGAGACGCACAGAGAAACGGGGCCGGAGGAGCTGGGCTGGAACGAGGCGAGGGGGAGCAGGGTGGGGGGCTCTGGGGGCACCGAGAGGAGCCGTCTCGGGGTGCCGGCGGCGGTGCCGGTCCCAGCCCGTACCTGCCCGTTCTTCATGAGGTCAGCCCACATGCTGGTGCCGTCGCCGCCGCGCATGAGGACGTGGTAGGTGAAGAAGTAGATGCCGGGCAGGGGGCAGGTGAACTTCCCGCTCGAGGGCTCGTAGTAGTTGCCCACGTTGGTGACCACGTCGTCGAAGCGCAGCACCTCGTAGCCCTCGTGGGGTTTCCGCAGCCCCGCGTAGAAAGCGATCTTGGGGCTGTAGAAGGAGGGGATGTACCCCCCAGGACCCGGACCCGGTGGCCCCGGTGGCCCCGGCCGGCCCGGCTCGCCCGGCGGCCCCCGCGGTCCCGGCGGTCCGGGGGGACCCCGCACGCCGGCGCGGCCCTTGCGACCTGGCTCGCCCTTGGCACCGGGCAGGAAGGGCGGCGGGGAGGCGGCGGGCAGCTCGGGGCCGGGGTAGGGGTCGCAGACCATGCGGCAGCTGCCCAGCATCTCGTAGTGCGCGGCCGCCTTGGAGCTGTGCACCAGCAGCGGGATGGCCACCAGCAGCACCAGCACCATGGCCACGCCGACGGCTGCCCCGGCCACCCGCTTCCTGCGGCTCAGCCGGGAGGCGGCCAGCGCCAGCAGGTCCTCCTCGCCCTTGGGAGCGATGGTGGCGCCGGGGGGGGGGCGGACGGCACCCAGCCGCCCACCGAGCCTCACGCCCCGGCGGGGACCGGGCTGGGAGCGGGGATGGGGCGGGACGGGGCTGCAGCTGGCAGCGGGGCTGGGAGTGGGGACGGGAGCAGGGATGGGGACAGGGATGGAGACAGGGACAGGGATGAGGACGGGGACAGGGACGGTCACAGCAGCAGCGGGGCTGGGGATGGAGCCGGCAGCGGGGCTGGGAGCGGAGACGGGAGCAGGGGTGGGAGTGGGAACAGCAGCAGGGATGGGGACGGCGGCGGGGCTGGAGATGGGGACAGGGATGGGGATGGGGATGGTCACAGCAGCAGGGCTGGGGCCGAGGATCGGACCGGGAGCGGGGCTGGGGCCGGAGCCGGCAGTGGAGCTGCGGATGGAGCCGGGACTTGCGCTGGTGAAGGGGACGAGACCGGAGCCGATGACGGAACCGGGAGCGAAGCCGGGACCCGAGACAGCGACGGAGCCGGGAGTGGAGCCGGGGAAGGGGCTGAGACCGGAGCCGGGGACGGAGTCGAGACCGGAGCTCCTGCAGCAGCCAGGACCGGAGCCGACGATGCAACCAGGACCGGAGCCGGTGTTGGAGCTGGTGATGTAACCGGAGCCGGATGGAGCCGGGACCGGAGCCGGGATGGAGCCGCCGCGACGCGCGGGGCAACTTCTCGCCAAGTTGCCCGGGAGCGGCACCCCCGGGAGCGGCACCCCCTCCCCCGGGAGCGGCACCCGAACGGCCCCGCCGCTGCCCCACGCCGCGCTCTCCCCGGTGCGCACCGGCGGGGACGGGGACGGGCAGCGCCGCCCGGGGCGGTTCTCCTCCCGGAGCGGTTCTCCCGGAGCCGCCCCCGCGCCCCGCTCGGGGTCCCCGGGGACGCGCGGCCCCGGGCCCGCGGCGGAGCCCCCCCCTCCCCCCCCGCCGGTGCCCGCCGGTACCTGCCGCCCGCGGCGCCGGGAGCCACGTGCCGGGGCCGCCGCCCGCGCCGCGCCGCGCCCGCGGCCCCGCTCCGCCCGCCCCGCTCGACGGCACCGGGCACGGCGGGGGCGGGGGGGGGGGAGCTGGGGGGGGAGGGACGGGAGCGCGGGGGGGCGGGGGGGAGGGGGTGCAGGGTTGTGATGGGGCCACGGGGGGGCCCGCGGGGGGGAATGTGAGTGTGCAAGGGTGTGTGTGTGTGTGTGTGCACAGCTCCGTGCGTGCGTGTGTGAGCGTGCAGGGGTGGGGGTGCGTGGGGGGGTGCGGGGCTGTGCGTGTGCAAGGGGAGGGTGGGGGGGGCGCAGGGTGCACGGGGGGGGTGTGCGCGCAGGGCTGCGTGTGTCTGTGCATGGGGGGGTGCGTGTGTGTGCGGGGGGGGGGGGGCTGCAGCGGCCTGTGTGTGTGCGGGGGGGCTGCAGGGCCCTGGGGGGGGGGGGGGCTGCAGGGCCCTGTGTGTGTGCGGGGGGGCTGGAGGGGCCTCTGTGTGTGCGGGGGGGGGTGAGCGCAGGGGTGGGGGTGCGTGTGCACAGGGCTTGTGTGTGTGCAAGGGGTGCGGGGGGGGGTTGCTGGGTGCAGGGGCGGGGGGCGTGTGTGTGTGTGCAAGGCGGGTACGGGGGTGTGAGCGGGGGGGGGGGTTGGGTGCACGGCTGTAGGTGGCACGGGGGCTGCATGTGCGGGGGTGCACAGGGCCCCCCCCCTGCTGACGCAGCCCCGTGGGGCTCAGCCCCACGCAGGGGCCAGGCAGGCTGGCAGCCACAGGCCCGTTTTTGGGGGCCCCTCACCAGGGGCTCACCCCAAGAACGCGGGCGCTGCCGGGGAGCCCCAGGCCGGGGGGGGCTCTGCCGGGGCGCACAGTCCCTTCCCAGCCCCGGGATGGGGACAGAGCCACCATCCCCGGGGGCTCCGGTCCCCCCGCTGCCATCGAGGTGCCCATGCAGCCGGGGCTGCTGGAGGGGTCTGGATCCGGCCCCGGCTGCTCCCAGCGCCGCGGCGGAGCCAGTGCTCTGAGAGCTGATTTACGGCTGCTCTTTTCAAACCTTGCCCGAATTTGCTCCGTTATGCAAAATGAAGTCTTGCCCTCTGCGCTCCCGGGAGAGGAGACGCTTTCCCCGCCACCGCCGCCGGCCCCTCGCCTGCAGCTTCCCGGCGATTAGAAAAATATCAGGGAAAAGAAGAGAAACCGGGCAAGAGCCACCGGCTGCCCCGGACGGCCCCCGCTTGCCCCCCCCAGTGCTGCCCCGCACCGGGGACCTCTCGGGTCCCTCTGTGGGGGAGCGTGGGACGAGGGGGGTCCTCCTGCACAGAGCCACCAGGGTGGGGACGGGCCCATGGGTGGCTTTCCACATGTGTGTCTGTGTGCCGGGGTCCACGCGTGTCCTTGGGGTGTCAGCAGCTGGCCCCCCCCCCCACCCCCGGTCTGTGTGTGTGCATGGATGCGAGCCGGGGGGGGTGCGTGGGAGCGGGTGCGTGCGTGTGTATGCTCCGTGTCTACTGCGCGCACGCCGTGTGCGTGCGTGTGCACGCTCGGTGCATGCGTGTGCATGCGCTGTGCATGTGTGTGCGTGCTGCATGCGTGTGCATATGCGTGCCGGGGCGCGGGGGAGATGCTCCCACCGTAGCGACCTCGTGTGTAATTTATCCGTATAGTTTTAAATTTGCAGGCCTGGCCAGCTCCCTCCAAAGGGCGGCGATCAATCAGCCGGGATATTGGATGGATTTATGGGCCCTTTATGCAGGAGGATCAATGCAATCCTGAAAAACCCAGCAATGTTTGTGCAACAAAATACGGCGGTTGGAGCATCTCCCCCGCTCGCCCCGGCAGCGACGGGGACGGGGTCCAGGTGCCATCGATGCTGCCGGTGCCGCTCCCCGGGGACGGGGATGCCGGAGTCCCACCGCCGCCACCGCCACCCCCTCTGCCGGCTGATCCTAATGAGCAGCAACAGCGAATTAATTAGCCAGGCTGCGAGGGGAAGCCGGAGTGCTAATTAGCAGGCACCGAGGGCTGGTGGGGAGCGGTGCCCGGGCCCTGGCCGCGGGGACGCGAGGGGACGTGAGGGGACACCAGGGGTCCCGTCTGCCCCCAGCTCTGCCAGCAGCGGAATCGGGGGGGGGGAGCCAAGGCTGGGGGTAAAAACAGCGGCGGCGAGAAAGGTCAGCCCCGGCGGGAGCAGCTGCGGGGAGATGGGAGGGATGGGGGGGTCAGGGCCGGATCCTGCCCTCGGCTCCTGGGCTGGGCCTGGCTCCGGTGCCTGGCTGCCGCAGGGGGCGGCTGGGCTTGGGGGGAGCTCAGCCCCGTCCATGGGGGCTGTGAGCCCACTGCCAGGGCTGAGCCCCCACACCGGCACCGGGCGGGTGCCAGCGGCCATGGCAGGGACGTCCCCAGTCCCTCGTGGCTCCCAGTGCTGAGCCGTGCCTCGGTTTCCCCATCCTGGCTGCTCTCACTGTCCCCAAGCAGGAGCCGGGACGATGCTGTGGGCCACCCCGATGGGGATGGACATGTCCCCGACTGCAGAGCCAGCGGCTCCGGGGCCAGAGCTGGGAGCTGAGCCCGGCGTGAGCCATGGGGGCTGGAGGCAGCCGGCGGAGCCGCGGTGCTGGGGCACAGAGCATGAATAAATGCATAACGCCGTGGCCCCACGTCCCTGCCGTCCCCCCCGCAGCAGTCAGCGGGGCCAGCAGTGCTGGCACAGGGAGGGGGGCTTCGGTGCCGCCGTCCGGCGACTCCACGTTTGCCATCTGCCTCTGTGGCCCCCGAGGACCTGCCAGCTCGTGCAGCAGCGTGCGGCCCCGCAGGGTCACATCCAGCGCCGGCGTGGCCCCGGCGCTCGATCCCTGAGCCCCAGCGCTGCCCTGTGCATGCCCGGTGCATGGCGCCCGGTGCTGGTGCACGGTCCGTAGCACCTGGTGCATGGCACCCGGTGCTGGTGCCCAATGCATGGGCGCCCAGTGCTGGTGCACGGTCCCCGGTGCTCGCTGCATGGCGCCCAGTGCTGGTGCACGGTCCCTGGTGCCTGGGGGACGTCGCCCTTCCTCTCCCCGTGGCTTTGCCAAACGTTCCCTCCCCATGGCGGTGGTGTGCCGGGACGGCAGACAGATTGGCGTGTCAGCGCGGGCTGGGAGGGAGCCTTGTGCAAATGAATATAGATGGGCTGGAGGCGGCCGGGCGCTGCGCGCTCCATCCAGGGCATGTTTGCAATAAAGGCCTGCCGCCGGGCCGGCCGAAATTGGATGAAAATTGTCCTTGAACGGCGACAATAAACCAGCAGCCGGGGGGGGGGGGCTTGGGGGGGTGGGGGGTGGGCTGCGAGGCCGGGCTGGGGGTGACGCTGCCGGGGCTGTCCCGATGCTGCTGCAGTGAAATGCCTGTCGGGACCCCGGTGTGGGGCCGGGGCGGGATGTGCCGGCACCACGGGGCTGCTGCCGGGAGCATCACCCCTGGATGGAGCCCGCAGCACCGCGGGGCCCCGGGGCTGTTCGCCTGCCCCCTTTTTGTGGGGTGGCAGAAGCGGCCGAACGGGCAGAGCATCACCTGCACCGGGGGGGGGGGCCACCACCACGTCCCCCCCTGCGGGCTCCAGCCCCAGCCAGGTCACCCCTCTGCACCCGGTCCCCGATGTGCACCCAGAGCCTGACGTGCCCCCAGCCCTCACCCCGCACACCCCCTCTGCCCCGGCACCTCCTGGGCACCCCCAGCCCTCCCCTCCTGCCCCCCCCGGCTCGTCAGCATCTGCTGCTAATTGGTGAGGAGGCAGCTGGGAGGTTGCCGGTAGGGCTGGGGGGGTCGGGGGTCTGGAGCCGGCCGCCCCTCGGCAGCGGGGGGCGAGGGGACGGAGACAGGGTCAGGGTTGGGTGTCCCACCCAGGGGCAGCCGCATCGTGCCGGGGCCGAGCGGTGCTGTGGTGGTCTCATCCGCACCCCGAGTTCCCCATGTCCCCCCCGGGATGGTGCTGAGCCCCGGCCCTGCAGCCGCTCGTGGGGGCTGCCCCGCATGAGGCCGGATCCTGCACGGGGGCTGAGCCCAGCCACAGCCGCCCCTGTCCTGCTGCAGCTGCCGCCACGGGGGGGGCAAGGCTGCACCCAGGCCACTGCTGTGATGAGCTGCGGGGTCTCAGCTGTGGGGGGACCACAGCAGCGACAGCCCTTCAACCAGCTCGGGGGGGGGGGGGGTGTCATCCCTTGGGAAGGGGCGGCCAGGGGATCCCGGGGGGGATTTACGTCCCCTCTCGGCTGTGCCCCCCCCCGGCGCTGGCAGGGGCCCGGCGGTGGGGCCGTCCGTCATGGCGTGCCGGCGCCTGCCGAGATGGATGGCTGCGGGCCGGCCCGGATTAATTCTCTGGACAAGCGGCATTTATTACGGATGCAGAGGATGTCGGGTGGAGAAATCCATCCCGGCCGGGCGGCAATTAGGCGGGTGGCCGGGGCACGGGGGTCCCGCTCGCCCCCGCCACCTGCCCGGGGCCGCCCCCCCCCCCCCCCCCCCCGCACCAGCACCCCAGGTCCCCCCCACCCCGCGGGTCCCCCCCCAGCCCTGCCACGGGGTGCCGGGGCTCCCCCCCCCCCCCCTCACGGTGCTGCCCCCCGCGCCGGTGGGGCCGGGGGCTCATTGCAGATTCGCCTCATGCCCACCTGAGCCGGGCGCTGACAAATAGACATTTAAATCAGACAATTAGCTGGCCTCCACCGCTGACATTTTTAATGTATTAATGTGCATCAACAGCTAATACATATAAAATTCCCCTAATAACAGCACTTGGGTACCGGGGCTGCGCCGCAGCCGGCGCTGGCAGTGATGTACGAGTCCAGAGGGACTCCGGCCCCGGCGTTTGCATTAATTACCAGCAAACTGACAAGGCAGCGTGACACGCGGGAAGGCGCCGGATGCCTTCAACCAGCCCCGCGGCCGGTTTTTCCAAGCCCCGGTGTGTGCGTGTGCGAGCGTGTGCGAGCGTGTGCGCGCGTGTGCGAGCGTGTGTGAGCGTGTGTGCACGGTGCAGCTGGGCGTGCGGAGGGGTGCGCGGTGCAGCCGCATGTGCACGGGCCGGTGGCACCACGTGTGCGGGCACACGCGTGTGTCCCGTGTCCCTGCGTGCGGGGACGTGCTGCCCGGGCTGCAGTGGGTGGGTGTTGGGGTGGTGGTGGGGGGGTGCTTCGTGTCCCTGCTGGGGGGGGGGTGTGTGTGGGGGCACGCGTGTGCATCGGGACACACGTGTGCGTCAGGGCATGCGTGTGCATTGGGACATGCGTGTGCATCGGGCATGCGTGCGCATCAGGGCACACACGTGCGTGGGGACACGCGTGCATTGGGGCACGTGTGTGCACGGGGACACACGTGTGCACGGGGACATGCACGTGTCCCCAGCGCTGTGCACGGCCACGCACAGGGACCGGAGGGGACAGCTCGTGGCCGGGGGAGCCTCCGACCCCGCTGCCCGCAGGGAGGGGCAGGCAGGATGCAGCCCCGGCCGCGGTCCCCGCGTGTCCCCGGCCGCGGTCCCCGCACGCCCGGGCGGTGACAGATGCTTCAATTCGCAGGAAGGCTCCAAAAATCGATGCCTTAAACGCTGGTGGCCGGGGCTGATCAATGGCGCCAGTTACGCCCACAAACGGGTGCTCATGGGGGGCTGGGGGAGCCCCCCTACCCCCCCCTGGGCTGGGGCACCCCGAGATGCCCCAGGGGCTCCTCTGCAGCCCCCCGGCTCCGCGTGTCGGGAGCACCCAGGGAAACTGAGGCCGCCGTGGGGGGCTCCAGCCCCCCCCGCCCCATCGACCGCCGGCCCTGCTCACCGAAGGCAAATTTGACATTTTTAAATCCAGATACTTAAAGGAATCGATCGGGATGTGAGACCCCCGCCCCCCCCCCCGCATCAATCCTGCGCCGAAACGGGGGGGGGGGGGCACGGCACCGCAGCCCCCGCCAGCCCGGGCATCCTGGGGGCTCTGGTGAGGGGTCCGGCGCCCACCCAGGCCGGGGTGCCCCCCCCCCCCCCCATTCAGGGTGATGGGACGGGGCTGGGCCCCCCCCCCCGGCGCAGGGCTCGGGGGCAGCGGAGCATGGGCCGGGGTCCGCTGGGACCCGCTGTCAGGGAGGCAGCCAGGCGCGGGGTGGGCAGCGCCGGGGGGGCCGCTGTCAGCCCGCCCTGACGGGCAGCCGAGCCGGGGGGGGGCCGCCAGCATCCCCCACTCCCCGCCGGCATCCCGGGAGGAATCCCCAGGGACTCAGGCGTCCTGGCCTTTCAGCTCCCCCCCCCTCCAGAATCGGGGCTTTGCCCTGTTGCACCCCCAAACCCTGGGGGGGGCTGGGGGGGGGGGGGGGCTTCCCCCATCCAGCCCCAGGGAAGCAGCGAGCGGGGGACGATGCACCCCCAAAGCCCGTCCGGCTGCACCGCCTGGGGGGTGCTGAGCCGGGGGGGGGGGGGGCAGTTCGCAGCCCCCCGGGCCCTGCTAACGGGGGCTGAGCCCCCAGCGCAGGGCGACTGCGGGGCCGTTAATAATGGATGAGACCAAATTGGTGGCCGGCAGCCGGTTAATCCCTGCAAACACGGCGGCGGCGGCGGCGGAGCTGAGCAAACAGGGGCTGCGGAGAGTCCCGGGGGGGCCCCCTGCATCGGGGGGGGGGTTGGTGGGTGGGTTTCACGTCCACCATGCAGCGGGTACCCCAATACCAGGCACCGTTCTGTGCCGGGGATGGCTGCACCCCGGGAGGGGGTACGGGGCTGGGGGTGCCTGTGTGGGGCGACCGTTCCCCCACCACCCCCCCCGGCCCCCCGCCAGGTCCCCAGGCTGGCGCGGCGATGCTGATGCCGATGCCGTGCCCTTTGCCCGGCGTCGTGCCGGGGCAAAGTCTGGCGGGGGGAGCGGTGCCGCCGGGAGCTCCGTGGGGAGAGGTGGGTCAGGGCGGGCTGGAGCCCTGCCGGCGGGGGGGGTCTGGGGGGGCTGTGGGGGTACACCGGCCCCAAGTGGGCTTCATGGGACCATGGGTGGGCTCACAGGGTGCTGGGTGGGCTCAGGGGACCCTGGGTGGGCATGCACTGGTCCTGGGTGGGCATGTGGGACCCTGGGTGGGCCCAGGGGGTCCTGGGTGGGGACGCGGGGTCCTGGGTGGGGACGCAGGGTGCTGGGTGGGCGTGCACTAGCCCTGGGTGGGCACATGGGAGCCGTGTTGGCATGCACCCGTCCTGAGTGGGCATGTAGGACCCTGGGTGGGCATGCGGGACCCTGGGTGGGCATGTGGGACCCTGGGTGGGCCCAGGGGGTCCTGGGTGGGGACGCAGGGTGCTGGGTGGGCGTGCACTAGCCCTGGGTGGGCACATGGGAGCCGTGTCGGCATGCACCAGTCCTGAGTGGGCATGTAGGACCCTGGGTGGGCATGCGGGACCCTGGGTGGGCATGTGGGACCCTGGGTGGGCCCAGGGGGTCCTGGGTGGGGACGCAGGGTGCTGGGTGTGGACACAGGGTGCTGGGTGGGCATGCAGGTCACTGGAGGGGTCTGGCACGGGGGGGACAGCGTGACCTGGGGTCCCTGACTGCACTGTCCATCCCGCAGGGCGCCGGATGCCGGGGCCGTGCCGGCGCCCGCCGGGGCGGTGACCCCCTGCCCTGGGCAGCCCTGCTGAGCTGGTCACCGGAGCCGGGGGGAGGATGGCCAAGCGGCTGCTGGTGGCCTACGGGCTGTGGGCGCTGGGGGGGCCGCTGGGGCTGCACCACATCTACCTGGGCCGGGACAGCCACGCGCTGCTCTGGATGCTGACGCTGGGCGGCTTCGGCGGCGGCTGGCTCTGGGACTTCTGGCACCTCCCTGGCTGGGTGGCTGCCGCCAACGGGGCCGGGGCACCCGGGGACCGTGGTGGGACCGTGCCAGCCCTCAGCCCCCTGCGCCTGGCGGGGCAGGTGACGGTGGGGATGTATTTCGGGCTGGTGGCGGCGCTGGGGCTGCCCTGGGTGCCGGCATTGCTGGCGCAGCCCCTGGCCGTGGGGCTGGGGGTGCAGCTGGTCTCCTCGGTGGGGGACCAGACGGCGGAAGCACCCAGCATCCTGGCCGCAGCCTTCCTCGCCTCCCTCCTCTTCCAGGGCCGGGTGCTGGCGGTGCTGCCCGCCAGCCTGGCCGCCAGCATTGCCGCCCAGCGGCACCGGCGCTACAAGCCCCACGGGATGCCGCGGCCCCGGCTGGCCGCCCGGCTCTACCACCTGGGTCTGGCGTGCCTGGCCTTCGCCGCCCCGCTCGCCTGCCGCGGGCTCTGCGGCGCCGCCGGGGTGCTGGGCACCCTCCTGGCCCTGCCCCGCACCGCCACCGAGCTCCTGCTCCTGCCCCTCCGCACCGGCCGGCTCCTGGCAGAAGTCCTGGGCTTCGCCAGCAGCTCTCCGGCGCGGGATCGCGGCACCGGCTTCGAACCGAGCAGCTGGAGCGAGTGGCAGCAGCGGGCGTACGAGGTGCAGGATGTGGCGCTGGGTACCCGGGGCAGAGGGGGGGGAGGATGCTGCAGTGGGAGGGATGCTGCGGGGGGATGCTGCGCTGGGGCGATCCGTGGGGTTTTGCTGCTCCCATGCCCGGGGACACACACACACACACACACACAAACACCCTTTTTGGGTCCCCTCCAGCCGCTGAGGGCACATGTAGCCCCATGCGTGGCCCTGGGGGGGGCCCAGCAGGGTCCCCACAGACGCCCCAGCGTGTCCCTCTCGCCCCCAGGTCCTGGGCCTCCCAGTCGGCTCCTCCGCCGAGGACGTGCACCGGAGCTACCGGGAGCTGGTGAAGGTTTGGCACCCGGACCACAACCGGCACCGGGCGGAGGAGGCCGAGAGGCGCTTCATCGAGCTGCAGGAGGCCTACGAGGAGCTGGCGGGGCCCAGGAGAGCGGCGGCGGGGTGACGCCGGCAGCAGCCCCCGCCGCGCCGGGGACCAAGAGCTGCGGGGGCGGTCGTAAACTTGGGGTTTCCCTCTCGCTGCTGCTTCGTTCCTTTGCTCGGTGCGACGCGTGGCCGGGGGGGGGGGGGCGCTGGGCAGGGACGGCGCAGCGGAGCAAGGCGTGCGTGGGGCCACCGATAAACCATTGCACGGGGATGTCTGCGAAGCAGCGGGTGGGGGGCTCGGGCGAAGCGTTGCACGTCAGCGGGTGCAAACCATCGCACGGTGATCCGACCACAGCACGAGGATCCCGCCAGCCCTTGCAGCCCCGGTGCCCCCCGGGGGAGAGGCGGGGCGGGGCGGGACGGGGGCCGCGGGGGGGGGGGGGGGGGGCGGTTAGGGCGGAGCGGGGCCGCGAACCCGCGGATCCCCAAGCCCGGCCCCCGCCGCCCCTCATCTTCGGCCGTCCCCGGAGGACACTCGGGTGTTTCCGCCGCAGGGCGGTGGCTCTCGGCAGTTTCCGTCCACGTTCGGCGCTCGCCGCCCCGCCCCGCCCCGCCCATCGTGGGGGCGGAGAGGCGGGGCCTCGGCATTGCCGGATCCGATTGGCTCTCGGCGGAGATTGGTCACGCCTCTCGTGTGAGCCGGAGGCGGGAGAGGGCGGGGCCTTCGCGGTCGCGTCGGCTGGGCCGCTTGGCCATTGGCTGGCGGGATGCCTCCCTCCTCGCGCCGAGCCGCGTCTCAGCGCGCCTGGGGGCACCGCTCTGCCCTCTCATTGGCCAGGAGCGCTCGGCCCGGCCCCCGCTTCTCATCTGACTGGCTGGAGGCGAAGGAGGGCGGGCCGAGCCGGGCCTTCTCCGCCCTCTCATTGGTGGAGTCTTCCAGGAGGGCGGGCGCGGTGCGGCGGCCTCGCGCCGCCGTTGGCTGCCGAGCGGTGGCCGCGTCCCGATTGGCTGGCGCGGCCTGAGGGCTCCTGCCGGGCCGCGGCCCCCGCCCCCCTCCCCGGTGCATCGCGGCGGCCTGAGGTGAGGGGGGGGGCGCGGCGGCGGGCAGGGGCGAGCGGGCCCCCACCGCCACGGCCGGTGAGTGCGGGGCGCCCGAGGGCGGCGGGGTCGGGCCCGGCCGGGGGAGCGCGGGCAGGAGCGAGGGGAGGGGGCGGGGGGAAGGGTGGTCGGCGGGGGAGGGCCCGGCCGGGGGGTCGGGAGGGGCCTTGTGTGGGGAAGGGGGGGGGGGGATGAGGGGTCTTGTGTGGGGAAGGGGGGTCGGGAGGGGCCTTGTGTGGGGTGGGGGGGGGATGAGGGGCCTTGTGTGGGGTGGGGGGGGGGATGAGGGGCCTTGTGTGGGGAAGGGGGGGGGGATGAGGGGCCTTGTGTGGGGAAGGGGGGGGGGATGAGGGGCCTTGTGTGGGGTGGGGGGGGGGGATGAGGGGCCTTGTGTGGGGAAGGGGGGGCTGGAGGAGCCTTGTGTGGGGAAGGGGGGGGGGATGAGGGGCCTTGTGTGGGGTGGGGGGGATGAGGGGCTTTGTGTGGGGCAAGGGGGGTTCTGTGGGGGAGGGAACAGCTGGGGGGGTGGGCTGCGGGGAAGTGGGGGGCAGGAGGGGTGCTGTGTGGGGAAGGGGGTGCCCTGCACGGGGAGGGGTGTGTGGTGTGGTTTGGGAGGGAGGGGTGACAGTGATGGGGGGGGAGAAGGCCTGGGTAGTGGGGGGCTATGGGGAGGAGTGCCCCCTTCCCACACCCCCAGCGCGGGGCGGCTGGGGAGCGGGCCCATGGGGTGGTGGGCAGGGGTTGGGGGGGGGTGCAGGCAGTGGGGGACCCAGGGGAGGCTGCAGAAGGGGGTTTTGCGGGTTGGACTGGGGTGGAGCTGTGGGGGTAAGGGGGGGGGGAGGCAGGGAGCGGCTGGCTGCAGGGGGGGAGCGGGGCAGCCCGTGATGAGTCAGGGCCGGCCGGGGCGAGCTGTGGGAGCGCGGGGCTGGCGTGACGGGCGGGAAGCGGAGGGTCAGGAGCGTTAATACATTATTTATGCCGCAGCCGGTACACGTACGCAGCCCGTCTCGCCCATCGCTTCCACCCGCTGTCCTTCATCCCTGCCTCCGCCGTGCCGCTCCTCCTGTACCGACCCGGCTTGTAAATCCCAGGGGCGGGAATCCTCTCCCGGTGTGCTTGGAGATCTTGCTCTGTGGCCTTTAGTTGTTACCGTAGCACAAATAATTAACTAATGAGTGTGGTGAAAAGCAGGATGAGTTGCAAAGAGGGAAATGTTGTTTCCCCCCCCCGTGCCTCCACAAGGCTGTGGTCTTTAGCACGCCTGAAGCTCCACTTCTCCCCCCCCCCGCCTTACTCACTCAGGATTTTCTCCACGAGAAAGCAAGCCAGCAGTAAGTTAGAAGTGCCTGGTCCCCACTCTTTTCCCCCGTGGGTGCTCATCGGTGCTGTTCTTGTTTTGTGCTTGATGATCAGCTTCCTGAGTGAGCAGAAAGAGGCGTTAGTGTATCCGCAGAGGGAGCTGTTGCAGAGAAGTTGTGAGGCCTCCTTCCCCGCCGAGACGAGCCCTGCACCGCGGTTCCATAGGAAGGAAGGCGAAGAATAGGATTTTGTTTCGTTTGGAGAGGGGAGAAAATCCTGTGAGGGATGTGGGATTTCTTTCTGAGGATGCCTTAATGTTTCCCCTGGTGTAATCATCTTCCCTGGGTATAGTGGTCTTCTGCGGAGGGGTGATGGTCCCATCAGTTCTCTTGCGAAGCAGCTTGCCATCATTGGGCCATCAGAGGAGCTTGAGATGCTCAACAAAAGCTTCTTTGCGGAGCCTTTGTTACCTGATGGGAGGTAAACTTGGAACAATCGACAGAAAATCCCCCGCTGACTACTTGTGGGATCTGCTCCAGTGTCCCACCAGAGCCTGGTAGCTATTTTCATGATTTTGAGCTATTTATAATGACTACTTTTCACTAGCTTTGGGCTGCCTTTCCCGCTGGATGCTTCCATTGGAAAGCTCTGGCTGCCACGTCTTTCTTCGGAGCTGTTGTAGGTCTTGAGGCCTTTTGCCTCGAAAGTTACAGGTGGAGGGTGCGGAGCGTTTTGCCGTACCGTTTGGCTCTGGGACTTTGTGCTTTCTAAGCAGGGCTCGCTCACACAAGCTGGGGGGTGCCCCGTTATGCAGTCCGGCTGGAGTGTAGGCGCGGATCCGGGAGATTTTGGGACCTGGAGGAGGTCCGGTAGAGCAGAAAGGGCAGCGGGCGTCTGTGTTTGGTGCGAGAGCTCCTTGAATCCTCATGGCTGTAGCTGGCACCGAGCTTCTGGCTTCCCTCGTAACCTGCCCCGGGGAGACGGAGTGTGGGAGCGCGGCCTTGCCCGTGCTCGGGTTGAGGAGTAAAGGCAGAATCTCCCCAGAAGCGCCTGCGGTCGGTATCGACGCTGCCTCCCGAATGGTGGCGGGGGGGGGGAAGAAGTGTGGGTCTGATGGCTTCTCCCTCCGCACCGCCAGCTAGGCCTTCCGACGGTCGGGGAGCGTGGGACGTCCCCGCTGGGGTCCTGCTGAAGTGTCACTCGGGTCCGTATCGCTCTCCCACGGCGTTGCTCTGCGCACTCGGTGCTTGGGGCCTCGGTGTTTATTTCCTTTATTGCAATACTCCGTTAATGATGTAGTGCGTGTGCGCTGGGCCAGCAAAGCGCGCGCGGCCCGTCTTAACTCTCGGGCTCGATCTGCGTGAAAGTTGTGTGCGGCTTCCGCAGCTGTTGTGCTGTATGTCACGTATACGTGGCCGTAGCTATGTCTGCTGAGGTTACCGTCGCTGCAGATTTGCCAGACTAAACTCCTCTGGCAGGAATTGTCTAATGCATAAGGGTTTTGGTTTTTTTTTTTTTTAAGTGTAGCTTACTCTTCAAGGGGCGTTTAAATATTTTATGATTTTTCTGAGCCATGCAACCCCGAAGCAGAAGGTTCTTGTTGGATTCAGGACAAAGGAGCTCTAAAGGTGACTTGCAATCTGAAGAGGATCTATAGGTACTGCATTTTTTAAAAATAATAGAGCTGGCAATTAAAATACGGGCCTTATTTTTAATGATATTTTCAAGCTCTGTCTTGGGATCTCAGACCTGGAGATTAGCTATAATCAAGGAAAAGGCTGAGGGAGAGGGGGAGGTTTCTAGCAGGACTACAGTAATCCCCTTCACCCCCATTTAAATTGGGGGAGATGAAGGATGTTTTCACCACTTAAAGCGGGGCAGTGAAAGGTGGCATCTTCTGCTGTATTTGCCATCATTTTTTCCTTCCTTCCTTTTCAAAAGCTTCTGATTTTTAGACACTTTGATAAAAAGTAAAATTTAATCTAAAAGACACGTGTTTATCCTCTTAACTATGAAACAATTCTTGGCAAGTCACCGAGACTCTTCCAGATCACAACGCTGGCAAATACAATCTAAAAATAGTAGCGATGCGTGCAAAATGACACAGGACAAACATACATGTGCGAGTTTCCATTGCAGCTGTCCCCTCCCGGGCAGGCTGGTTAGGAAGGGATACAGAAAGCTTTGACTGGATGGGGAGAGGACCAGAAGACAAAGTGCAAAGAGATCTTTGCCTCAGGAAAGCGAAATTTGGTGTCCAAGTCAAGAGCATTTCACTTCTGCCGAATTGCTCCGCTCGCACCGCTGTGTAAAGCGTCAGAAATCCCACCAGCAGCTCCCAGTACCCCTTTATCCGGCAAGTGAGTACGGAAGGCAGCGTGCCACCAGGAATCCTGCACCGCAGCCCCCTCCTGAAGAACACAAAACCCGGTAGTCTGCTCTTCTATCTTGTTTAAGTATTTGTAAACGCTCCGGGTGGGGTTTTGTGGCATCATCGGAATAGATACGGGGAACGTTTTGTCATCTGAAATCCATAGTTTTGCTTCTTTGTGCTGCAAAACGATACACAGCCTGTAAGAGGTAGATGTTTGAGAATAGCTAATGCCCAGTCGTGCTCTGCATAATGCATTTGGTGAAAGAACAATAAATGTGTGGATTTAAACAGAATATAGACAGCTAATTATCTCTGAGGTTAAATGTTCAGTTCATTCCTGAGGAAATACTGAAAAAAAAACCCCAAACCCCAAGAGTGATATTAAGAAACTATTTTTTTTAAATCCTAAAATGGTTCTTTGTATTGTACAATGTTACGATCCTTCCTCCAGTACCGTGAAAGGACTTGTCCAGGACAGAAGAAGCAGCTGCTTTGTGCAGGCAGGGATTTGGCTGTGGGCGCTGGCGTTAGACCTTCCCAGACCTGTGCTCGGAGAGGCGAAGGAGCCTGCGCTCCTCCTTCCCCGCGTGCTCTGACCGAGCCATTGTTTGGTGGAAGGAGCTTCTGAAAACCGATTGTCTCGATTTGAGGGGGGGGGGAAAGAAAAAACCCAAGTTACAGTCGGGCTTGTGCTGAGCTCGCTGCTGAACGGTGCGCTTCCTTCCTTTCAGATGCGGGGTAATAAAGCTGCTGGCTTTGATTAAAACGTTGGCCTGATGTGTTTCGTGGTCTGTTTCAGGGCAAAAAAAAGTTACTTCTTCGAACAGAAACAACCGAGGCATCTGTTGAACGTGAGAGATGAACAGGCTTATTTTGGTCTGCTGTAACTTAACAGGTATTTGCCCAAAAACCCCCCAAGCCTCAGGGTTTCAGCGCTGCATAAATTCCCCAGGGATTCAGTGGCGGTCCGGGAAAAAAAAACCCAGGCTGTGCTTGTGCCGTGAGCCGGGGCTGGCAGCGCCCGGCGAAGGCAATAGGAACGTCGGGGTGTCGGTGTGTTCCTGTGCGCAGTGGGCGTACTAAACCTGCTCCTCCAAGTTTTGTTCCCTGGCAGGTAGAATAAGTTCCCGAATTTCTAGTGTAATTGTTGCCTTTTTTTTTTTTCAGGACACGCTATAAAATTGAGTTAATTCCCTTCTTGCGTGAGTGCGTTACGGGGGGGGGTGCAGTGCTGTAGGTAAACACCCCGGTCCTCTGAGGCGCTGGAGTCTTGGAAAATGGATTTTTATTTGAGGATGATTATAAATTACTGCAGGACGATTTATTCTCCTGAAATGCTGTTGTGTGTACTCACAGAGACGACTCTTACGTGCTCGATCGACAAGATTAAAATAGCTTGGTAAGGGACTACTTAACTCGAAAGCCAATTAGCCAGATGCCACTGTACAGCGTGACTTATGCTCCAGCCGGGCGTGAGGCGGGGGCTGGGGACGGCCCACCGTGCCGCCTGCCCGAGATCCCAAAACAACCCTGGTAAAAACCCTCCCGAGAAGCAGACTTATTTATTCTTCAGAACTCCAGATTTCTCAGCGAAAGCATCTTCCATAGACTAATAAAAAAATCCAGACAAATTTCTCCCTGTTTATCTTCTTTTCCTTCAAATAGGGAGCTATCGAGTTCCGAGTTTACTGAAATAATCCGTCTAGACGGAGCAAGAATAGCACGGCAAGCTAACGCCGCGGTGGGGGATTTAGAAGTTGTTTCTTTTCTGACTTGCCATCTGTAAAATTTCGAATGTTTCCCTTCTTTCTAAATTAGATGGAATATGCTGATATTTGAGCATTTAACAATAACGTGCATTTCCAGTGTGATTTGGAAAAGTTTTACGTCGTCAGCTGAACGCTGGCAGCTCTGGGAGGAGTTTGGTTGCTCTGTCCGTAGCAGGAGGGCGTTGGGTTTCTGCGGGTTATATTGCTCCCCCGTCAATTCTGTTATAACCACAACATTTTACTTTAATCCTGCAGGTAGATTTCTTGACGTTTTTGTATTGATGCTTTACTGTTTCTATAGACATGTACAGTGCGCTATAAGAGCCTTATATTGCCCTTATCTGAAGGAGCTCTCCACCTATAACGAGTATTTGAACTTGCATTAACCTTTGCTATTTTACCAGTCTTGAAATTTCCACTTGGGTTTTAAAAACGCTTGTGTGTTTTACAGCCCTCTCGCGCCGATCTGTTTAAGGTTCCCGGCTAATAGCCATGTTGAAATTTCCAGCCCATCTGCCGGGAGAGACGCCGAGTTAAAGGCAGGTCACGCAGCAGCCCGAACCCCGATTCCGACATGAGCCGGAGCTGCTTTTGACCGTCTGGCTCTAGATTCTTACCGCGGGGTGTATCGGATGAAATATTAATTGCGTCATCAAGGAGTAAAGATTTGCCGTTTTATACTCGTCAGATACATCAGTGGGGTTTTGTTTCCAGTCTGTTACTTTATTACTTTTGTGCTTAGAATTTAGCTTGCCAAAGAGTAATTCAGAACCTGTTGTATGTTGTTTGTTTCCCCCCCAAGACTTAATTACTGTTTCTTTTTCTCCTTTGAAGTGGGTAAAAGTCTGTTTCTTGGGTGATAAGGTGTAGTGGGTTGGTTTTTTGGGGGGGATTTCCTGATAACTTCTTTACTGGCAACTTTTATTTTTTACAGCTTGTTTCTAGACTTTGTCTGAATGAAGTGTTCTTGCAGTTATTTGCTTTTCGGGGATGTACACACAGAGGCAGTTTTTAAACGTTCCTTTGTTTCATGAATTAAGTTTGAGACGACTTGAGGGAGTTCACGTAAAGTACTCTCAAGCGTGACGTTACACGCTTTTTGTCAGTACCTGTGTATTTCCGCACTCCCTCTGGATTAAAGCGTGCTCGTCTTTATTTAAAAAATGAAATTATAAAGACGACTGTAAAGCACAGTTGTGGGTTTGTCCTTTTTTTGTTTGTTTGTTTTTAAAACTCTGGGCAATATGTACTGAAGGCATTTAGCTCTGGTATCATAGGTCAGTGCGTGAGCACTTTCCTTCTCCGCAACCTGACGTTATCTTAAAATCACAGGAGGTACCGGAGGTTCCCGGCAGCTGGATGGCTGCGCTGCCTGCAGTGCGTTTCCTGGTCGTGGACACAAATCAGTCAGGCAGGGAAGTGAAACTTGGGTGTAATTGTGCAAACCAAAGCACATCGGGCACGCTAGCACAGCCGGCAGAGCTCGACCTGCCGGCAGTTTCCAGGCGTCGAGCTCAGGGGCCGCTCACGTCCCGATACGGCAGCCTAATCCTTTGCTAAATTCTCCAGCTTCTGTATTTTTGAGCGGAGTTTCAAATGCCACAATTTTTACGAGGTGTTATTTAGTGCCTCGAGGCATCAAAACGAACGAAGGCGTTTAATTCCGAGAGCGGAAGGCGGCGGGGCAGGAGTTTGTAACCACCTCTCGGTTTGGGACTCTGTTTGCAGGTAAAAAATTCTTTTGCACAGTCTTTTTTGCGCTGACAGCGAGCGTTTACTTTGTCTCAGATTTAGATTGCTAGGGTCACTGGTTAGAAATAAGTTTTGAACTCCCGTGTAGCTAGTGAAGGAAGATTCTAATGGTAGGAAATGTCTATTTTTAAATCAAAATAGGCTCATTAGGACCCTGTGGATGAACCCTGGGGCAGTCTCGCCGGTTCGTGTGTTGCAGGAGCGTTGCTACATTCCTCAGACTTGTAAAGTGTATCCCTAAAAAATAATCCTGATCGTCGGGGTGGACGGGAGTTGAACTTCTAATTATTTCTGGAGCAAATTAGATGTGTGTTTCTCGATGCTGTCATTTCATTTTCACGAGCGTGTGGGTTTTGCTAAAATGCACCAGGTCTCCTGATGTTTGCTGAAATATTTTGCGTCTTCAGTTACCCGCGTTTTACATATTGAAACGGCAATTTTTGTGTGTTTCCCTGCTCCATTGTGAAGACGGCTTTGAGGTTTTGTCATGGGGGCCGGATCCTTCCTTGGGGTTAGGCGGGTTTGCCGTGGCCAAGAGGTCTCTATTGTTTCCTTACCTTGTGTATCCTGTTGTTCTTTGTTTAACCTGTCATCGCACTTGATGCGGTGCCTGCCGCCCCTGCTTTCGCTGGCTCCTTAAATCAGGAGCGCCGGGAGCAGAAGGAAAACGCGCGTATGTAATGCCACGCGGAGCTGCCCCTGCACCGCCTGGGTGGGGGAGGCTTGTGTTTCGTGCTCTGTTGAAATAAGCAGAGGAAGCGTTTAAAATTCGCGTGCTTTCGGGCGCTGGCAGCAACGTGAATTTTGCCTTCCCTGGGATGCTGGCTGCATTAACGCACGAGAGAGATATAAGAGTTCGCGCCGTCATGAGTGTTGTCACCGAGTGTAGGAACCACGCTCTCGGTCCACGTTGTCTGATGGCTCTTACGTCCGTAAATGCTGGCATTTGTGTAAATGTGTTTTTTTATGATGGGTTCTAAACCTCCCTGGTTCTACTGCTTGCATGCTTAAGTGGCAGTGTCTTACCGTAGCTTTGAATTCAGCCTGTTGAAACTGTACCAAGACTGTAGGGATCTTGTTGCTTTATATTTAATGTTGCTTTTTTTCTGGCTAGTTGTTTCACCACGCCTTTAAACAAAAGACAAATTTTACTCTTAAAAAGCACGAGCAAAACGGCTCTGACAAGCTGTGAGACTCAAGGTATGCCTTGGCTAGTACAGTGGCAATTTTCTTATTTCCTTTTTTTTTTTTTTCCCCCCCTTCTTTCTTTTTCAGAACCTGAGAAGACCGATACCAACTGCTGCAGTCAGGCTTCGTGACAAGAAGTTGCTTTTCGGAGGAAGGAGCTGCAGTGCTCTGCTGGCCTGTCAGCAGATTTCTGACAACTCCAGACCCCGTTTGCCCTCGCAGCTGGGATTTTGCCATCCCAAACCAGATATCTGCCGTTTCCCGCATTGATACAAGGCGGCGTGTGAATTGCAACTGCCAGCTACGTTGCTCAAGGGCGAGGACTCTCTCTTCCCCCCACCCCACCCCCCTTCCTGTATAGCTGGACGTTAGAGCAAACACGCTGAGATGTCTAAAAAGCAAAATACAAAAGGTAAGATGCATGTGAATGTGATACAATCAACTGCCAATAAACACCACTATCGATTCCAAAGTTACCGGTTAGGAAAGGGGTTAACTGCTTTACGCTGTACTCCTTTCAAGGCTGCTGATGTCACTTGACAGCTTATTGTCACTGTCTTAGTGACATCGTATAACCTGTTGGGTTTTGTGACATTTTTAGTAGCATTTCAGTTGTCCAGCTGGACAGTTGTGACTTCACGAGTTCCTGTATAACATTAATATTGCATCACTTTCACAGTCAGACAACAGGAGAAAAAAATACTGTTTAGCAGTTGAAGAGTTACGGAGCCAAACTCTTTTATTTTACTGGGGTCCCCAGTTGGTTCACGACTTCCCCTCTCTGGGTACGGCCAGGATGAATTTTGGTGGTGTCTGGGTCTCTGATGGAATTAACTCTACCAAAACTTAGTCTTGCTCCCGAGGCAGCCCTCGTCCACCCTCTCGGAGTGCCCCGTGGACGCCGGGGTTTCGGGGCAGGCTTCTGTTTGTGCTGTCTGTGGCAGCTGCTTGCCGGGAATCCCGTTAGGAAACAAGCCATCGAATCGAGGTGGGATAGCTCAGCTCAGGTCCTCGCCTCCGGGGGATGCGATTCAAACTAGACCTATGTAAATCTTTTTCCTTCGAGATAGGTACAGAAGGGTAACGAGCAAGTTTGCGAGAAGCTTTGTCTTCAAATACACAGGCTGGTTTCCCTTTTTCTGCCGTCGTGTGTTAAGCGGCAAAGCTGTTCTGGCGTCAAGCAGCTTATTTCAGTGAGGGATCTTATTTGTCGCGTGTGAAACATTAATTCCAAAGTGTGCGTGTGGTGGGGGGAGAGGGGGGTTGAGGGTTACGGTTCTCTCTTTATTTGAACTGACTACTAATTAATAATTTAAGGCGAATGGGTTTGACAATTCATGTCCTCTACCTCAAGAGAAGAGCTTTTGTTCTCTGCAGATTTTTTCTTTACTAGCAGCTTTGGCATAGAAACAGTGTCTACCTGAGGAGCCCAGCCGTCCTTTGACAGCTAGAGCCATACATGATTCAAAGCAATTAGTAACAGTTATGGAAATTATCGTATAGGATAATTTTTGAGTGATTTTTAAAACGCTGTATTTGTATCTGTGCTCTTGGAAGCCTCAGTACGAGTCATTAAGAAATTGACTTCTCTCTGGTGCTGGAAACGGAGCCCAGCAATTGTTGTTGCTGAGTACATGTGGAGAGAAAAACACCTTGAAACAGCAGAAGAGAATTAACGGGTCTAAGTAGGGGAACAGCGAGAGAAACCTGTAGGAGACAACTGGGGGAAAACATGGGAAGCTGTTACTCCGAGGGAATTTGGGGGGTTGGCAAATCCCCGGCCGAAGGAGAAAGCCGGCACAATTGCTGCTCTCGGTGTTGTTCGGCAGAGTGTGTCACAGAGAGAACCCGCTGGGAAGCGCTGGCATGTATTGGGTTCCGAAAGAAAAGGAAAGGGATCTTGGACATAAATATTTGACACCGAGCAGGAATGCAGAGTAGGCTTTAGCTCGCTCCGCCGCCGGGGATACAAAATACGCCCTGCTTTGTTAAGCAGGCTCATCTCCAGTCCGCGTTGCAGTGGCAATGTGGACGTAAGGGAAGGTGAGAGTTAAAGCTGCAGGCTCTTCTGGCTGTGCCCTGTCCTGTTTGTACTGTGATTGAATTTTCAATTACTACTTTTCTGCTGCTCTAGAATGTTAATGCAGTCAACAAATATTTTCCAGTCCTCTGTAAAGGAGTGTACCTTGGCCAGGTACGGAATGTCTTTCCGGTTTCTCTTTCTTTCTGAAAGCAAAACGAAACCCCTTTGCAGCGTAACAAAGGGCTGGTGAGAAGTGTTGAGACGTAGGGAACGAGACAGACCTATTTTTAATAACGCAGCAGTTTTGAAACCGAATCAGAAGCCCACCTGTTTCGTCTTCTAAGAAGTGCCACAGAACAGAGTGAACATCTGAGCTATTCAAGGGTATTTTTAAGTCTTGCGAAAATGTATATGCAAAGTTTGGGTACAGAATCATGTTCTACTCCTGGATATTACTGGCTGTAAATAACTCTTTACTCAAAAGATCTATGCTGAGGAGAAAACCACTCCGTCTCTAAACCAGTCAGGTAATTATCCCCATTCAGAATCCGAATGCGTGCATCCCCATGTAGGTCCATGTCTGGGTTATACTGGCTGGCTCATTTCAGCTTTAGGATATTCTATAAGGGGTAATTTAGAAACGCGAAGGAAAGGTGGTCTCAGTGATGCCGGATCTCTAAATGAATACTCCCCCAGAGTCTAGTAGGCTTGTTGGTTTGCTGCTGTCTGAAGTGATCTTGGATTCTTAGTGCTTCCGTTTTTCCCCCAACACGAAGCGTGTGCACTCCCTCTCATCCCCCCTTCTGACTCGATTAATTGATTTGAGAGAAAGCAGCCACCAGGCTCAGGAATGACTGGTGACCCCAGGATAGAAAGCAATCACGTAAATCTTCTTTCCATCGGACATCAGCCGCGGTTTTAGGCATGCCGGGTTCCCGAATAAAGCAGCACTCGGGTTCCTATTCATCTGGATGCATCAGGGAGCCATTTCAATTGATGGAAGACTGTCCTACGTGAATTTGGTAAAGGCGAAAGGCCTTTGGTATCGGTCGCTGGGAAGGGAGGGTTTCAGCTCGAGCGGTGTTAAGCAGCAGGGAGCCTGCACACCAGAGCCTTCACAAAAACCCCAAACGTGGGAGAAATTTCATTTTAAGCTCGCGCTTTGTTTAACGACGCATCAATCAAGCAGAAGATACGGCTCTGCAGAAACCGGGCTTTGCTGACTGGGGTGGTCGTGAGCGATTTGCTCAGTCTGTGTCTGGATAACTTCTGGTAGAATCGGCAAACCGGGAGATTGTGGAGTTACTCTGTGAGGCAGCACCTGCTGTGAGTTGTGTTGAAAATGCACAAAGGCGAATATTGAGCGTGCGTTCTGTAACCTGATAAATCGGGTCCTGGCTTGTGAGCGAGCTCGGGTGCGGTACGAGGACGCAGGTGATGTCAGGAATCCATGGGAACTTCAGCCGCATCACTCTGCTGAGCGTGACGCTCTGGAAATGCGCAGGTTTAATTTAATTTTTCATTTTTTATGTGTAGATGGAAATTAGATGTGAGGGGGAAGACAGTGTCCTGCAGTTTGAATTACCTTAACGGCTCTCTGTTTGGCTTCGCTGCCTTAGCTCCACTGAAAGCTGACTGCCTTGCTTCGCTGCTTGCGTGTCCAAAGCAGAAGGCGGAGCGCAGGTTAAAACGGCAGCGGTGGCCGGGAAAGGGCAGCGTGCCTGCCTCGGCTAGACCAGGTCGGTGACACCGCGGGGGCAGTTAGAGCTGCCCTCCAAGTGCTTCCCCTGGCCCCGGGAAGCAGGACGGTGCTCAGGAGAGCTGCGTCCGTACGAGTCCCTGCCTTTGTGGCAAAAATACCCGCTTTTTGTGTCGGGCAGAAATACCCCGTTTTAGCAGCGTAACTTTGGGCATATTTTAGTTGATTTGCAAGAAGTTAATTTTTATTCCATATTTAATTTATTTTTTTTTTCCCCCCTCTTCCAAGCCCTTAGATGAATATGGCCTTATATTGGGAAGGTGGCCTGCGTTAATACAAGGGCTAACTCTTCCGCTGCCATCCAGCAGCCATCCAGCTGATCAGATGCTTCTGAGATGGGATGTCTGGAAGGTTTAATTTGCTCACCTCAGAATGAATCCTTTGAATCGCGAGTCCATCTCTTGCCTGCGTAGCCATATTCTCTCTGAAGCACAGCAGGTTTTTTCGTGATTACACCCCGGTGAACCGATCGCTTCCCTGTGTCGGGTTTGGACCGAGAAGGCCGTGTTGCATGCTTGGCCCCTTGAAATCCGTTTGAGAAAATAAGCAAGAAGGTGGCGTTTCTCGTTGAGACAGGGCTCTGAAGTGCAGCTGCCACCTCCGTGGGCTGGCTGTGCGCTGCAGGAATATCACGGGGCTGTCCTTGGGGCATTAAAATAGTTTCCACAACAGCTGATTGAGGTACCAAGCCCCGACTTCGAATGCGCCCAGGCAGCAAGCAGGGACAGAAATTGAGCGAGTACGGCTTAGTAACCCAACAGACCCGCTCAGATATCTTAATGTATTTTGGGGAAGGGAGGTGCCATTTCTTCCAGAGCTTTTTATTTCACATTAGCCGAGGTCTCTCGCGCTATCCCTGGGAGAGCCGGCGCGGTTACCGTTGACCTGAAAAGCCACAGAGTCTATAAATGTTTCACGGTTTAACTGAATCTTGATTGCATGGCACTTTTAAGTGTATATGCTGTCCAGTCCCCCAAAGCCGTCTGCCTGCGAGCGTCCTGGCTGGGGCAGGAGGGTGGACCTGGCGTTTGGAGCAGGATTTTTTTTTTTTTTTTAAGTTTCGTACGCTATTTTACTGTGCAAACTTTCCATGAGCTGGCACGGGTGTGGTGGGGATGAAGTGCTGGACGGGTTCGGAGGAGCTAAGTGCGTACGCGTTAATCTCGCTGTGCGCTTTCGTAAAGTGTGCTCTGTGACGCCGGTTGGGACAAAGTCTGCGCAGCTGTCGGGCTGGTGCTTTTCTTTCTTTTCTGTGTCTCCTTATGAAATGACTGCCTGCCGTGGCTCAAAAGTGAGCCAGGACTCAGCTCGGCTTGACCTGGGGGCTTGAGGGGGAAATAGCGGCCCCTGTTTTGACTTCCTCGAGGCGTCAGCTGTGAAGTTGTTTCATCTCGTGTGTCCCAGGAAGCAGAGCAGGCATTTGTTAGGTCTGTGATCTTGCATGTGTTTCCTACAGAAAGGACTAATTAGCGGAGTTAGGAGAGGAGCAGATTGGTATTTGGTAGGGTGGATTCTTCCTGGCATCGTTAGTGTTTCTATTTAAGAGATCCTGTGTTATTAGTCCAATAAATAGCACTGAAACACAAAAGTAAATGATTTAGGATGAATGATTTCTCACCACCTCATTTTGCTGGAGGATGCAGTTGTGAACAGAGAAGCAATTAAGGCCGTTGGCGTCGTCTCTGGGGTTTATCACATCAAATCAACAGGGTAGCACTGCATGGTGTATGTTTTAATGCAGCAGAGATCAGTCTGAGTGTCTGACTTGTCATGTCAGACATGACATGCATAGTCTGAGCCCCGGCTTTGGGAAGGAGCTTTCCTTTCTCACAAGGATGTTAATTCCAAAATCCTGAAGTCACTGGTGGCCGCCAGACTTCTGTCCACGCAGGCGTCAGCGTTTTAAATTCTGTCCCTTCTTGCAAATACCCACTGTCACAAGAGACCTGAGTGCCAGCAGCCCTTTTAATGATGCCTGGGAGTGCTCAAGGGCAATATCAAATGTATACAGCGTAGTCTCCGTTGCATAATTTTTGCATGATAAACATTTTAAGACCAGCAGGACTTGGGCCGTAGCGAAGCGACTGGAAGCTGGAGAAGCGGCCCGGAGCGAGGTGCCGACAAGCTCGGTCCCCTGTAAGACCAAGCACAAACAGAGATGTGGGAGAGGGATGGGACTGAGTAGCTGAAAATGCACTGCATGGGGGAGCTGAACTTCATCTTTCCTGGCACTTGGGTCCTTGGTGGCTGCTCTGCAATGAAGATTTTGAGAAAAGATTGCTAATTCTCACTCGGTGATGGGAGTCTGAAAGCCATTTACAAGATTAAGGACTAGAAAGTTGGTAACTTGAACTTCTGTGAGCTTGGGAAACTTGAGAAAATCTTGCTCATGGGGCTGAAATGGGTAAGGACAGCATGAGGAAGAATTTAACCGTTCATCTGTAGCCTTAATAAGAGGCTGACCTTTCCATCATGTTCACAATTCTGTCACTGTATTTGGAGGCATCTCAGTTTAAATGCTACATCAATGTCTGGGAACCGCGGAAGTCAATGGTGTGTCTCAAAATCACGTACGAGTTATTTAGAGGAGGTGAGGGAAAGAACATGAATCAGCAGCTTGGAATATCAGCTGAGCTAAAGCAGGAAGGGCAGTGACCGAGCGAGCGTTCCCGCAGAGCACCCTGGCCTGCTGAAAGCGTCCCTTCCCCCAGGCAGTCCCCAAAGCCACCGGCCAGCGGCAGCTGTAGAAACCCACCAGTGGTCTTGCACTTCCCTGACCCCGGGCAGGGCTCGAGGCGTCAAAGCACACGCAAGCAAATGCCCTCCTAGGAAATCCGCTCGTGGCTTTGTGCATGCGTGTCAACTCCCTGGAAAGGGGTGGGTGACGCAGAATAGGAGTGCTTAAAACCTCTGGGGTCCTGCCGTTGGCCCCTGCCCAGGGGCACGTGTTCTTCCCGAGACCAAATGCGGCTAAAACACCGGTTTGAAGTACGTTCTGTCATAGTAAACCGCGTCTATGAACAGCTATATCCCTTTTCTTTAGCAAACCTGAAATTTAGCCTGCTCAGACCCTTGGCAGAAAAACCGAGTGCAAATTTGTGATACCAGGCAGGATCTCTCGGTGAAATGGTGGGGCCTGCAGATTTATGTGACCTTTGCTCGCTGGCAGGGAGCAAACCTGTTGGTGATGACTGTCTCAATTATGGGTCTCTTTTGGAACATATAAGCATTACCTTGGAGATTATAGCTGGCAGGGAACACAAGCTGCTGGATCTTCAAACCCATTTATCAGTCTGCTTGCCATTTGTATCTCCAGGTGGAGGAAATTGGTAACCACACTGCTCGAAGGCTCTAGCGCTTTTGTTAACTCTTTATTGCTGGGCTCAGTAAAAGATTAGTATGGAAACGGAGGAGCGGTACTGGTCTGGTCTGCTTCAGCGATCTTCTGTTTCGCACCAGCCCTGTTGGGGCTGGTGGTTTTTTTGGCTTGTGGTTTTGATCCGTGGTTGTTTTTTTTTAAACTGACCCAGAGCTGAGGAGTGAATCGGCTTCTTGAGTTCCGTGGGGGGCGTTGGCAAAGCAGATTCAACTGGGGTTACCTGGCTAAACAGAATCGGGTTCTTAAACAAGGCTGGAATATCTCTCAGCAGCTAACAACCCTCTGCTAACCATATGGCAGAATTAGCCAGCGAACGCCATACGTGTGTAGGATTTCAATTTTCTCCTTGGCAAAGTAACAAGTCGGCGCTGACCTCTTGCTTCGTATCTTTCTAAATGTCTCTCGGTGCCTGTTGTTCAGAAGAGAGCTTCCCTCTCCTTTGTCTTCACAGATCCGTCTGGGTTTATTTTTGATGTGCAATCCAATACTGTGATGGCCCAAGGAGGAACCTTTGAAAACATGAAGGAGAAGGTAAATGTGTCTTCTGAGACTTTAACTCACCACGTGCCGTGGAAGAGCTCCTGAGCGCTGTATCTTCATCTCCTCTCTGAGATGAAATATGTTTCTGTCTGGGAGCTAACTGCAGCTCTGTCAAAAGCAAAATTTTATTCAGGCTAAATCGTCCTGGCGCATTAAAGTTTTATAAGGAAGTCATCGTTTACGGTTTTTAGACTGCTCGCAGAAGGGTTGCTGTAGGCTCCGTGTGGGATAAAGCAAATGGTTTACATGTTACCCTGTTTTCTTCCCTCTAGATCAGCGCGGTGCGTGCGATAGTCCCCAACAGGAGCAACAATGAGATTGTCCTTGTGCTGCAGCATTTTGACAACTGTGTGGACAAAACAGTGCAAGCATTTATGGAAGGTAACTGCGGCTGGTTTCTTGGCGGGGTTTGTGGCTTCGTAACTCGCAGGTACCGTCTTTATGGACCTACTTCAGAAGCAGCAATAGCCTTTGTGCAGAAAGGGCTGTGTGCAGGAGGTACGCCAGGTGGCAGAAGCTCATGTAGCTTCTCACCACATCCAAGTGCAGACTCCATCCACAGAGATAACGAACGGGTGATCCTCTTCCCAAGTTTTAGTTGGTGTTTGTTCAACTAGGGGTCAAGGCAGAGATAAGCATTTGATAGCTCTTTACCTAAAAGGGGGTTGATACTTAATTACAGAAACTCTTGTTCATGTGTACAGAATGGGAATGTCTTCAGCTTCGATGGTTGCTGTTTGTACTTTGAAACCTGGCTCAAAAATCTTCTCTTGGGTCTGGCTGGCATGCTGCATTAGGTGGATTTTCTGACCTTGGAGAAACAGGCTGTTCCTGGTGACAGTGCCTGTCGCTTTGCAGCTCTTATTTCCATGCCGGCCATCACTGACAACTGCGCTCTGCCTCTGGCCTACAGAAGGTATGACAGCTATTCCTCAGACTGTGGGCATCCTGACACAGTCAGTGCCTCTGGGGAGAGAAGGCCAGCAGACATCTGACCTGAACGCAACCTTTGAGTTCAGAACATGCTCCAGCAGGGTTCCAAGTACCTAAACCTTTAGTATGACAGAGCCAAAGAGAAGATTTTTTTGTTTGTTTGTTTTTGTTTTCCTGGAAAGAGCTGGCACTGTGGTGTAAGGGAGTAGTCCCGTTCAGCAGTGTGCTCCCAAAGCAAAAACGAAATCGATCCTTTTATTACATCAACTGAGAGAACTGAAACTTAGCTGCGGGAAGTGTGACAGCTGGCTCCAGGTATGGAGGCACTTCCACGTGACCGGGAAAGAATTGGAGTGGATGCCAGTCCACTGCTCATCGCTGCATTTCATTTCAGGTAATGCCAGTGAAGTACTGAAAGAATGGACTGTAACAGGCAAAAAAAAGGTAACGCTTTTTAAATATACTTTGCTAAGGCATTTATCTTTTTATTTTGAGGATTTAGACTAGAGAGAACAGTAGGCATTCCTCGTGATTCAGATGGGAAAAGAAACCAAAGAGCAAACGTGTATATTGACGTTAGCAGAACTGATGCACGGAGATAATCACTAGGTTATCAGGTGCCTCGCTGTTCAGGGCAAGGATTTACATGGTAGCTTCAGTGCAAGTTGTAAACATCATCTTCTCGCCACATCTGCATTTCATTTAGTTGTCAGACACGTTGTGTCAAATGTAGCATCTGAAAAAAAAGGTTCTGGACTTTCTGTCCTTGCAGTCGCTTTTATTCTGCTGACCCTCTACAGGACCCCTAATCCGCACACACAGCCCCACGCTGAAGTAAATCTTTATCAGGTCCATTTATTTCAACGGAGCTCTGTAATTCACTGTTCAGATAGTCATGCTGTTCCATTTTTCATCGGTAACCTTTGGAGCTGAACAGTTGCGTTTTAATGCTGAGCTCTGTGGAAATATATTTCTTTGTCACGTAAGCTTTCTCGAGTGTTTTGCCTAGCTCTTTGCTCAGACCTCTGTGAAAGGGTTAAATAAAGATTTGCAAAGTTTCACTACTTGATATTATAATATCTAAATCCACCAGGACAAGAATAAAATCATAATTATTCAAAAGGACTCCTCTGAATACGTGAAAAGCACCAGCGTGAAATGGAGAGGGGGGAAAAAAATGTGACTGAATAGCCCTGTGCTGGGAAATGAGGGAAGTTTTATCAGAGCGAGGTCTAGCAGAGCACCCTGGAAGCTGCACCTTGCCAGTGAGCACCCACAGAAGCAACCTGGCTGGTGCTGTGGGTTACAGCCACAAACCTCTCCGCTGTTTCCTATCAGTTATGCAGCCTTCATCTGATAACCAGTGCATTGCTCTTGTTGGCACACCATCGGAGAGGATAATGTATTCGCGCCTCATTAATGCCACTATATCTGTCCTCATTGTTGACTAAATCCCTCCTACTGTTAATAGGATCAACAGCCAGGCTGCCTGAAAAAGCATTTAATTCAGCTACTTTCAGCCAGTAAGCATAAGCTTAATTTTCCCTTCAGGAATTAAGCTTAACGGGTTTTTTTTTTTTTCCCCCCTTTGTAATGTGGATACCTAATCCTTAGAACAAGAAGAAGAAAACCAAACCGAAACAGCAAGCTGAATCGAGCCCCGGCCTCCCAGACCCCGGTAAATTGGTGTCCACTGAAGAGGAGCAGTCGGCAAACTCGGAGAAGGGTGGAATTAACGGTTTCCATGTCAACGGCTGTGCCCACGACACGGAGTCTGTGGACTCGCTCAGCGAAGGTTTGGATGCACTTTCAATTGATGCCAGAGAGCTGGAGGATTGCGAGTCTGCTGCACCAGACATGCCTGATAGAACAGGTTAGTCTCTATAAAGTAGCGCAGGAGATGGGCACCGAGTGTTTAAAAAGCAGAGGAGCTGCCTCCTGCTCTTTCGTGTTCCTTCTTTGTTTTGGGTCAGCTTTGAATACTGATTTGTTTGGATGGCTCTTCAGGAAAGAGCAGCTCACCTTGATTTTTCTGATTTTTTTGCTTGTTGTGGTAAAGAGGCGGTCAGTGTTCTGCTGTCCTCTTCACGTTCCCCTTTAAACGAGTGTGCTTTTCTACAGCAGTGCCTGAACTAGAGAATGGAATAGCAGACTTTGACACAAAATCGCTCATCATGCATCCTTCCCAGAGCCCTTCGTCTCTTAGACAGCGGCCTGAGCAGAGGAGTGCTAGCAGGTCTCTGTCCAGATCAACAGCGAGCAATTCAACTCCTGCGTCCCTGTCTGTAATGCGGCTGGAAGATGTTCCAGTTTCACCTGCAAACAAGAAGCTAGGTAAGGCCCTGAGGGTCTGCACGCTCTCCGATGTCGGAGCAGGTTGCTGCTGGTCAAATTCTCACCGCCTCTTCTGCACTGTCACTGACAGACACGGTGGTGAGGCGTACTGGACTTTGATTTTAATGTGAGCTAACATACTTCTTATTATCTGGCCAGTAACTTGCACTCCGCTCCTCCTCTTCCCTATGCACAGCAGGAATCTTGACAGCAGTTTAGATGTAGTGCCTGGAGCGGCAAACCCATACGTGTGAGAAGCAGGGGAGGAAGCAGCCAGTCTCGCTGCATACGTTTAGCCCATTCTTCTGTGTGCTCCATCACAGAGCCTTTAGGTTGTTTCTCATCTTTTGTGAGAATTTGTCCAAAGGCCAGAAGTTCGGACCAGCCCTGTTACAAGAAGTGACAGCCTCCTTCTACTGGATTTTTTTTTTCTTCCCCTCTTCCGTGTGCTTTCTCCACAGCTGAGTTCTTACGATAACAAGTGGGGACAGGAGGGACCTCAGAGACCCCGATTGTGATCACGGTTATTGTACTTAGCTTAGGGAGATGAGGTGGTGGTAGTTCACCTCCTTGCTGCGTGGGAAAGCTGTAACGAGCAGTGTTAATGTAGCTTGGCGGGGGGCAACTGCACTCCAGCAAGCTCCAGAGAGCGTGGGCAAGGTGATGTACCCTGCTGGTGAGCTGAGACACAGGGACTAACCTCGGCAGCCATAAGCAATCCTTTCAGCTCCTGATTTGAGGAAAATAGCCTTAATTTTAGTTTCCGAGATAATTCCCTTCCCCAGGCAAACAGTCATTTCGTATTATTTAGCGGTATGGTGTGTTGGTCTTTGGAGCAGAACGCATTTCACTTGTCTCAGTCCCTAGCACAAAAGCAACTCAGAGATGCGTTTGATTTCTCTCGTGTATTTGAAAATGTGGAGGGACATCAGTGCCCGTAGAAGGAAGTTCTACAAGCCTTGGGAAAACCTTCCCCAGTAAGAAAACCTCTCAAACTGTCCCTGCTGAACCTAGTGCCTTTTTAATGGGGAAGGGAAAGAAAAATTTAAAACCAAGCAGTGTATAGTTTTAAAATAAGAGGGGAAAGTCATCTTTAGATATATCCCTGCTGGGAGGATTTAGCAGTGTGATTGACATGGCTGTTTGAGTTCACTCTGTCTCTTGGTAGGTTCTAATATTGAAAAATCAGTGAAGGATCTCCAGCGCTGCACCGTTTCACTGGCTCGGTACCGGGTTGTGGTGAAGGAGGAAATGGATGCTTCCATTAAGAAGATGAAGCAGGTCTTTGCTGAACTGCAGAGCAGGTAAGTTAAATGTAGGGACAGATCCAGGTGTTAAGGCTTAAGACCAATACATGTGGAGTAAGACTTCGGCTTTCCAGTCGGGTTAATGACTTGCTTGTCTTTGCCCTACCGCCCAAGCACTGTTCTTCAGCGTCTGGGAGGTCAGCGTGTCGTAAAGAACTCCGCACTCTGGAGTTTTTTAGAAGCCGCCTTCGTGGGCGGCTTTGCAAGGCCTGCGTTCGAGCTGTCGTCCCACGCGTGCGGTGGGATGTTAATAGGCTGTTCAAGGCTTTGGTGTGTCCGTCAGGGTCTTCGATGAACTGTGGCTCCGTGGCGGTACAAGACAGTTGTCCTGACCATCATAAAGTCGTTTTAGACGCAGACGATACGAGCATACTGTCAGTTAGGTGCTACTATTAGCTGTGCTGGAAGGAGAACTGTGGGGAGCTCGGGGTGCAGTAGTGTGTCTCTTTTAGAAACAAACATCCGTATGTGAAATCTTCAAATTCTGGTTGAATATAACATGGAAGAGAGGGGTCCTTTTGAAGGTATAGATACACATCAAAGATCATCCTGTGCAGCATTGCTTCCCCTGTTTTAAGCCAAGCTTTTAATACTGTGCATGATGTTCCCTACGGCTGTAATCGGGTCTTTTTTTTAATGAACATCTTTATTGGTTTGGCTAAGTGCTTTAAGATGATATTCCGAAAGGCCTAACGTCAGATATACCCGCTGTCTTGGCTGATTGAAGCCATTAGTGAGAAATTGTTCTTCTTGGTTATACAAATATGATTGTTTTGGTAAAGAAATGTTCATAAGAAACTGCACAGAGAGTTCTCCTTGCCTGAAGTGAGTAACATTTGACAAGTAACTAAAATGCTGCTATCGCATTGAAGGATTAAAGTAGATACTTGGCAGACGTGCAAATCTGTGTCAAAAGCTGTCTATGTCTGAAAACTGTATGTGGCCTCAAAGGCAAGCGTATTTAGCGGCAGTGATGCGGAGAGCTGTATTCTGAAGCCTTTTAGCAGATTTAGTTGTTCAGTGTGGACTTTTTTCTTGTGCTCGTACTTGCGTTGAACTTTGCCACCAGGAAGTGCTCTCCTGAAGTAAGTGGAATGCTGTCCTGTATTTAAATTCAGCCTGTGCTAAAAATACTGACAAAAATGTTTACAGATGACTTTTAAACTTACCTGAGGAGACTAGACCAAACTGGAGGGGTAAGGTTAAAGGTGTCCGTGTGCCCTGAGCTGCGTTTTCGTGCTAAGAGCTGTGGTCTCCAAGCCGAAGCTGGACGTGGAGCTCCCAGCACCTCCCGCCTTTTGGAAAAGCTGCGATGTAAGGGGATTTACCTTATCAATAGCTGAGGGATTTGTAGCCCTAACTCAAGTTCGTTTTTATGAATATTATTTCTTACTTTGTTGTTAGTGGCTTTGTCTACTGAGTCAATACTGATGCAGTATTATCACTGTACGCAGTGGGTTTTTGTTGTTAAGTTTTTTGTCTGCCTCTCTATGCAGTTACAACACCTGTAAAAAAACCTCTCCCTGGCATGGAAAATGTCATTCTTTTGGCTAACGTGTCTGGCTCCGTATAAGTAATTCCTCGCCCTTCGACTTACGTTACCATCTATAAAACACTTGCGTCATGTTCGGGAGGGTCAAAGACTCAAGTCCAGTCCCGCAGCATTGCTCCGATAAGCCGAGCCGGCAGCGGGTGAAGCAGGATGTGCGGTTCCGTGAGCGGGGAGGCGAGCGCCTGCCTGGAACGGGGCCGCCTGGAACGGGGCCACCGGGAACCTCCTTCGACAAATGTCAAGGGAAGGAGCTGCCCAGCAGGATGCCAGGTCCGTGCAATTGATAAGCGGCGACTCTGCAGCCGGGGCCGTTCGGCTCCGCAGAAGGAGATTCACTTTCCTTTTCCCAGAAGTGATGCGGTTGCCGGTGAGCTGAGGTGTAAATTGTACCTTCACGTTTTTTTCTGTTGTTGTTTTGTTTTTCCAAGTCCCTTCGTGACCCAGAGAATAATCAGTGTATTTTTAAATCCTACGGCACAAGGCAGGATCCTCTTGCTGAATTGCCTCTCCAGCTGGCTTTCTACCAAAGGAAAACCTGGTTTAAAAGCAGGTTTGTTCAACTGACACAGGATATTTAAGTAGCAAAGCTTGGACTGGTTTAACTTCTGCCTGTCAGGGATGTCCTTTTAACCAGTGAGGCTTCCTAGAGTTCTCGACCTTCATCTTCTCTGGCTAGACAACGTGCTTGTATTAGACCTGTGGTCTGTAGGTAGGTGAGGGTGAAGAAGGAGACTCTAATGTTGGGGTCGTGCCTATCTCAATCTCTGAAATCCATCCTGTTTGAGTAGCAGATGTAGCAGTAGCTGCTTTGGCTTCCTATTTTGAGAGGATTTGCTCCTCCGGGCTGGAGATGATTGGGTAGCCTGAACTAAAGAATCCTCGTAGTCCTTATTTCCTGACTATTTTGCTATCCGCTGACAGGGAAAATAGCACATTGGGGAACCCCCCCCCCCCCCCCCCGAGCCTTTGTGAGTGGTGCGGGTAAGTTCAACTTCAGCGCCGCGTGCTGAGGTTGGGTGTGGGGCAGGGTTTGAGGTTTCTCGCTGCTGAGGTCATGGCCGCGTGCCTCGTGCTGCGGGTCGCCCTTGCTTCCTCGTGGCAGAGCTGCCAGGCGTGCTTCCAGCCACCTTCGATTGCAGTCAGTCTTTGAGGTCGCTGCGTTTCAGCCCCAAGGAAAACTGACCCCCGAAACCCTTGGCGTGCTTGTGCAAACAGCTGTTGTCTTTCGCGAACAGACATCGTCTCGCAGGCGCTGCTCGACCGAGCTGGCTTGCAGCTGAGAGCATTGCTTCTAATGGTTGGGTCGCAACCAAGTATTCAGCATTATTTCATCTTCAGCAGTTATCGGTTTATCCGCTTCCCCTTTTTCTTCCTTGTGCGCTTCTTAAATGTCCCTTCTTAAAGCCCAGTCCTTCTGGCAGGGGCAGACGCGCTCTCCGTCCTGCCTGGGATCTTGTCCCAGGACAGCAGTCGAGAAGGGAAGGCGTGTTTCCGAACGGATCCGGCAGAAGGAAGTGAGTTTGTTTGACGAGAAGCCGCGCAGGATGGAGGAGCAGTGGGGTCTGATCCGAATCGCTCATCACGCGAACCTCAGGCAGAGCCGCTTGACCTCTGTTCCTCAGCCAGCCCAACTGTAAAATCGGGTAAAGGACTCCAGCTGAGCTCTGCTGAGTAAATGAAATTACAAAGAGACGTAAGCTATGATCTGTGCCAAGGTGCGTGCGTGTGTGCCCGCAGCCTGGCGGAGAAAGCCCAGAATGGCCCATATGAAGTGGGCGTTGGCTCTGCAGGAGCTGGGCGTGTTGCCGGTGTGTTCAGGGAGGAGGCGCTGGGGTAAGGTGTAGCACAACCGAGTTCTGCAGCACGAGAGCCGCAAGGCTGTTCCTGCACTTGAATTAATCATTAAGGCCGCATTCACACCCGTATCTCTCCGAGCTCCAGGGGATTCCTGCTGCTGACGTGGCTCTGGGCAGAAGGCAGCTGGGCTATCTCCCTTTACCCTGCCCGTCGGTGTTGCAGAGCCAGGTTGAACCGCTCTGGAGATGGCTAGAAACAAGGTGAAGTCTTATTAGCGTAGCTTTTGACACGTGTTGTTGTATTTGTGCAGTTGGGCTGAGAGTGCCTGACCTGGATCAGGCCCCTGCTGTGCTACGAGCAGAAACAATTCCTGCCCTGAAAAGGCAGATGGACAGAGCGATAAATCAACAGAAGAAGCCAAATGTCAAAGCTGCTGTTCAGAGGGAATTGTTTAAATTGATCTTGCCTCAGCCCTCTCTGACATGCAGAGGAGCGGGAGCGGTGGGTTGAGTTTGCGTTTCAGATGCTCTGCGGTTTCCCTTTCAGATGGTCGCTAAAATAAATATTCTTCCCATTTTCAAGCAAACCTTCCTCACTAAAAAAGCGTGTGGTCGGTGTTGAAGGGCTGACCCTGCGCACTGCCGATACCCCTCTGAGTACCATTTAGTGTCTGTGCTGCAAGTGTCATACAGCTAACGTGGGAGGAAGACTCTGCTTTTATATTTAGAAAGCTGAAACTGAAATGAACCCTATTAATAGGCTGTCGAATGCGTTCAGGCCGCTGGCAGCAGCTGAGCGAAGGTGAGCTGCAGCGGTGCAGGCTGAGGGCGTTGGAGGCGTAGCTTAGAGCGAGCACAAAAGAAGCATTTGCAGGGAGGGTGTCTGCAAGGGTCTGGATTCCTTATGGCGAAGAACAGAGCTGCGACCGGTACCTGCCCCTGTCCAGAATGGGAGGACTGGTATTTCCCCTCCTGCTTCCGTTGCAACCCGAGTTACTCGGTGTGCACATCTCCAGGGGCAAGAGCCCTCTTTGCACGGCCTGCGAGCAGCGCTTATGCGGAGCTCCCCGGGTGCTCTGCCTTGCTGGAGGGTGCTCCGTAGCCTGAATTTGCTAAATTTGGCCAGGCGGTAGCTGTGCGGTTCCGCTTGCGTAAAGGCTGCCGCCGTGATGCCCCGGGGGAGTTGCGGTCTCATGGCAACAGACACACTTGAGGCACGCTGGAGCCTCCTGGCGAGTGGAGGTGCTTCGCTGTGACCCACTCAGGTGTTCCCTCCGTGGCCAAAAAATCCTCAGGCCGTAAGAGACTCCCGGATCGTGGACCTGCGTGGCTCTGGGTGACCTGTCGGCTGCGTGGTGGCGACCGGCAGGAGGTCCTGTCCTTGTACCTGCTGCACCGTGTGGAAGGGTGCGCGTGCTCTCGTGTGGGTCCTGCAGCCCTGTGGGGATCAGCAGGGTATGCGCCTCCCGAGAAGCGGCACAGAGCACCAGAATCCAGGTTTCTGGGTTGGTGGGCCAATTTGGTAGGCTTAAATAAGCTAATGAGGGCATAAGAGTCAAGCATTGCTTCACGATGTGGCACCTGAGAGGCTGCCTTGGAAGGGACGGGTGCCCGAATGCCCGGCGTCCTGCTCCTGCTATCGCAGCTCCTCGTCCTGCCCCACTGCTCATCAGTTTTGTGTTCTGAGTGGCTCTTTTAAACGTTGTGCTCTAGTTTTCTTCGGTGAAAAGTCCAGCGGAGTGCAGCTTCCCCCAACACCGCGGCTGCCGCTCCCTCTCCCCTTGCCAAGTGGCTCCGACTTTATCAGAGTAAGGTGACCACGTACCCAGCGGGTTGTCGGGAACGCCGCACTGTGCTCCGTGCTGACCCAAGCCTGAGCAAGTTTAATGCCAGCGAAACCTGCACACAACTCCTCAGCTTCCAGAACAAAAGCCGGGGCTCGGTGCGCAGCGCGGCGGGTTCCTGCTGCCATCTGCCGGTCTCTCCCCGCTGGCTGGCACGCCTGGAAACCCTCCCGCCGCTGTTCTTGCAGTAGGATTTCGTTGTCCTCTTTGTTTAATACTAAATCTCTTCCCTTTTTCTGTGGTTTTTTCCCCCCAGCCTTATGGATCGCGAGGTGGCGTTGCTGGCTGAAATGGACAAAGTGAAAGCAGAAGCAAGTAAGACTCTGTCTTTCTACCAACAAGCGCCCACCTGAAGAGCTGTAGGTGTTGCTGCACTCTGAAGAGACAAGCCCCCCTAGAAGCAGATTTCTGTGACTTACCTCCTGTTCACATTGTTCCTAAATATGTGGCTCTATACCCAAACAAAACTTGCCCTATAGCTTGAGCTGACAGTATATATTGTGACTAGGGGATGTTGGCTGCTGACACCGTTGACGGCACCCATCCTCTTCGAGGCCGTTGCTCTGTGCCCTCGTTAAAGGGTGAGACAGAAATGGCACTCTTCCACGGGAGGCCATTCCTGAAAATCTCAGCGTTCCTGGCGAGCTGGAAAGGGCTTTCTCTGCTCACCTGGCGCGGGTGGGACGTGATCCGCAGGGACGCCCGCACCGGCAGCACCGAGCCCCGCGGTTCAGGGGGCGGCAAGGAAGCGGTTAGCCTGGGGAGAGCGGCAAAGCTTCTACCGAAGCTGCGTGTCGTGCCCCTCCTCGAGTCGGCTTACAGCTCAGGTTCAGTCTGTGTCTGGAGATGTAAATCGCCGCAGGAGGGAGCGGCCGGGGCTGCTGTGCAGCTGGCACAGAGCTGCCCGGGGGGGGACTCGGGGGAACCTGTTGTTTACCAATAAGGTGCTGTGTGCCGGGGCTGGGGTTGTTTAACTCTGGGTAGGCTGGTCCGCTGTCGACGCTGCCTAAGCTGTGGTCTGTTTTGCAGTGGAAATTCTGGTCAGCCGCCAGAAGAAGGCAGAAGCCCTGAAGAAGATGACTGATGTGGCAGTGCGAATGTCGGAGGAGCAGCTGGTCGAGCTCAGAGCCGACATAAAGGTGAGCTTTTCACTCCGCTTCTGTCTAATCCAACCGAGTGCTAATCTCGCTGAAATGTGGTGTTGCAGAAATGACGCAGCCGCCACCTAGTCCGTGGTAGGAATTATGCGGGTGCCACCTCAACAGGGCCTGGCCCTAGGTTCCTGCTCGAAGAAGATGAGTCGCCAGTCTGCTGAGTAAATAAGCGGTTTATTTATCCGACAGGCAGAGCAGCTCGAGCTGGGTGTCTCCGAGGAGGGACCCCTACCCCGGATCGCGCACCCCAATTATACCTGTACCACCCAGCGCCCGATCCCCAAGTCCAACCCCTTAATTCTGGTCGCTCGTCTCTTGATTTCCTACTGGGTTTCTTGGTCACTGGGCTGGCCGCCTTCTGAAGTTACCTCATGCTCTTGGAATTGTTTCCTTGGTCCTTATCCTCTCCATTCCGCTCGTATCTGCCGGATTCGGCGAGTTCTGTGTTTGCAGCGTTAGTTTTATCAGAAAGTTTACTCTCGGACAGCTCTTGCGGCCTAAGGCTTCAACTGCTTTAGCTTCTAGGGCTAAGCAAGGCTATTAATCCTAACAGTTCTCAACAGTGGTACGCTTTTTTGTAACCTTCTGGGTTTCCGGCACTTCTGGGTGCAGTTTTGTGTTGTGCGCAAGTCTTTCCTTGCGTCCGTAGTTCTCGAATTCACCGCCAGTGCTCTGCACGCTGCCGTCCGCAGCCACGCAGTGGGATACGGGACACCTCGTCCTGAATCCTAATTTAAAATAATTTGGTTTGTAAAATACTGACTTCAGCCAACATCCGATCGTCCAGACATTAACCCCGGTGCGTGCAGCCCAACGTTCAGCCATTGTGAACTGGCAGAGTGCGGGGAACGTGGCAAGGCCGCAGCTTTGTGCTCGGAGCAGTTGTGAAAACCTCCCGCTGGTGCAGGCTGACCTCTGCCTCTCCCCCTAAATCGGGAGAGCCTGCCTGCTGCGACTTTTGTATTCCGTAAAACACTCCTGCTCTCCAGCACGCCGGCTCCTGCCACAAGAGGTCAGTGCGAAGTTGCATCAATTAAACTCCAGTTTGAAAACTAACCTGCTCACCCCCGTAGCAGGATCGGTGCAGCTGCGAAACCTGTTGCCCCTGTGAGCGTCCAGAGACCTGGGCTGTGCTGATTTCGCAGACCAGAGACGGGCAGAGCGGAGCTGCTGTCGGATTGAGTTAACCTACGGCTCGGCTGCTGGAGCCTGGGGAAGGCCGTTTCTGTACGGGTAGAAATCGCGCTGAAAAAAAAACCCCTGGTTTTCTGTTTCCATAAGTCGTCGTGGCCGTCTGCCTTCTCACCGAGAGGTTTTTTTTTTCAAGCAGCACCCGACGCGGATACCTTTTCCTGGGCCGAAACGGGAGGCTTTCACCTCCGTTTTCTGTTCCCGTGCGCGGACTGAACTAACGTGCGCGTTTTGCCTTTTCTGTGAAGCACTTTGTGAGCGAACGGAAGTACGACGAGGACCTGGGCAGGGTGGCGCGGTTCACGTGCGACCTGGACACGCTGAAGAAGAGCATCGCCTCGTTCGGCCAAGGTGAGCTGGATGGGAGTCGGGGAGGAGCCGAGGTGTCAGTCACCCCTTCGCTGGCCCTGCCATCACCAAAACCCTTCACGGGCGCCCCAAAACTTTGACAGCGGCGGGACTGGGAGCGTTCTGCTTTGGGCATTTTGTCTCCTCTTGGCAGCGGAGAGAGGAGCCAGCCCTCCCCTTGCTGCTGCTGCCGACGCTCCTCCCTTGGCAAGCGGGGTCTGTGCCCGTTCCCTTCGCTGTCGAGCGCTGGTCCCAGTTAGCCGAGCCCTTGTTCACGCAACCGAAGCTTCATCTTGCCAGAAAAAGCTCTGTTGTCCCTTTGAGCCTTTGGCTCCAGCCATGAGCCGCCTCCACCCCAGCAGTGCTGTGCCTGGCAGGGTCCGGAGGGTGAATGGTCTGGGTCCCATCTGCAGGACGCCCATTTTGGGGTATTTCTCTTCCAGTTTCCCATCCAAAGAACAGCTACTCCACCCGACTGCGGTGCAGCTCCGTCGCAGCCGCCTCCCTGAGCGGTCCCAGCGAGACCTCTGCTCCCTCCACCCCCGCGTGTGCCTCCGCCGCAAGCCTTACCACGGCGAGCAAGAAGCCCTCGTCCTCAGCCGAGGCAGCCGTGGGGAATGCCACCGGCCGCCCTCCCCAGCCTTCGCGAGAGGTAACCGCGCCCTGGCACGGCACCGGTGCCGGCACGGCGCTGCGGGAAGCTTGCTCGGCGTTTGTGGTTCCTCTCCCGATTCCTGGGCAGGGTCCCTCCCTGCCGGGTGCCCTTTGCTGTCAGGACTCGCGCAGGGCCGGGCAGCAGCAGGGTCAAGGGCACCCGAGAGCCGCAGAGCGCAGCCTCGCCTTGACGGTTCTGCTTCAGAGCAGACTTTCGGGGGTTTTGCTTTTCCACTTCTCCTGCCCCGGGAGCAAGAGGCGGGGGGGTGCGTAGGGATGCGGCATCAGGAGGTCGCAGCCCTCCGGCCGGCGGGAGCTGCCTCTACCGGCCCCGCGCTCACTCGCCCACCCTCTTCTCTTTCAGGCTTTCCAGGGGAACAGGCGGCCAGGAGCGGGGCCCAGGTCCCAGGGCCAGCACCACGTCAGCCCCCCGGCCCCTGGCCGCTACAACAACGGCAACCGACACAGGAACGGGCCGGGCCAGGCCCACGGCAGGCGGCAAACCTCGCCCCTGGCAGCCTCCCCTGGCAACCCCAGCCAGACTCAGCCCACGGGCACCAGCGGCGCCTCGGGGCGGCCCGGCCCCCCTCCCTCCGGCACAGAGACCAAGGGCCTCCCGCAGCGTAAGCCCAGAGCCAGTCGCCAGGAGGGAGCGAACTCCTGAGAGCCCCCGGGCTCTCCCTTCCTGCCACAAGTCCCACGTGAGAACCAGGCTGTAGGAAGCTCCTAGCTAGGATACTAACGAAGGAAAGTTTACACTTCTCATTTTTCGTGCCATTTTTTTTTGTTTGTTTTCTTCTTCTCTTGTCCCTTCCTTCCCCCCTCCCCCTCGTTTGCTTTGGGTTCTTCTCACGCCTGCGCCGCACCGTCGGAGCAGGTTCAGGCCGTCTCTCTCTTGCCCTTTTCCTTTCCCCTCCAGAAATTCACCTTTGTCGGCCCAATCTCTGGCAGCGCTGGCCAAAACCCAGCCCCCAGCGTCTTTTCTTCTGTGCACCAACATCTGGGCCTCGCCTCGGGGGAGCGGCCCGTGACAGCCCATCCCTCCTGCTGGCAGCGGGGATGAGTGCCGGGACACGGGGCCCTGGGGGGGGGGCTGTGGGTGTCCCCCCACCCCACCCCAGGGACAGGCAGGGGTCTGGGACCCCTCCTCTCCGGGCCGCGACGCGGGGCCGGGGTCCTGCACACTTGGCTGTTCTCTGGTCTTTATGTTGCGGATCTCTATTTTATTCGCTTCCCCTTCTCCCCCTGCCTTCCCCCCGCTTCTCCAGCCCTTCTTCGTCCCTAAATTAAATTTATAGCAATATCAATTAGCAGAGCTAATCCTAGGAGATACCGGGTGGAGTTTGCGCCAGTCGTTCTTTATAGCTGTACGAATAAAGACGATGTTCACGTTGAATGTCGCCGTCTCTGCCTTCCATGGCTCCGGCCCTCGGAGAGGCCGGGGCTTCCCGGGGGGCCTCTGTGGCTCTGCTGCCCCCCCTCACTTTTCACGCCGGGGTGTTTCTTTCCCTCCCTCCAACCCAAGTTCTCCTCAGTTGGTTGAACAAATTAAATAAATAAAACCCACCTTTGAGCTTTAAAAATTTGGGTGTTTTCTGCTTAAGCAATTCAACCCCACTCCCACCCTTGGTCTGCGGCTCTGGGCACCCATGCGCCCCTGTGCTGCCCCCTCCCCCCCCCCCCCAAGGGTACCCGGCTCCCTGGGGGCCACGAATCCCATCACCCCCGTGGGCTTGTTCTCCCGTGGCCGCCCGCCTCGGGGTGCCCCTTCCTCGCCGCCCCCCCCCGCGGAGAGGAGCCAGAATCGGCCCCGACGGCTCCGGCTGCGGGAGGGTCCGGGCTGGAGCGGGGTCCCGGCGCCCCCCGGCCGCTGCCGGCCCCTCCCGGGGGGCGGTGCCGGTGCCGGGGCGGGGGGCGGCGCCGGGCGGCGGCGGGTCCCGGGAGCGGGGGAGCCCCGGTGCCGGCGGCGCCCGCGGGGATGGCGGCAGCGCGGAGCCGCCGCTGAGATGCCGCCGATGCGGGGCCTCCTGGCGCCGCAAAACGCCTTCCTGGACACCATCGCCCGCCGCTTCGACGGGACGCGTGAGTGCACCGGCACCGGCACCGGCACCGGCACCCGCGGCGCTGCCGCCCCTCCCGGCCCGGCCCCGGCCCCGACGGGGCGGCGGCGCTGGGAACGGGCTGGGACGGGACGGGCGGTGCTCGGCGCTGCGCCCCCCGCCCCCCGGGGCGGAGGGACCGGGACCGGGACCGGGACCGGGACCGGGCTGGGGCGGGCGGTGCTCGGCGCTGCGCACGGGCATCCCCTCGGTGAGCGCCCGGTCGGATCGGGGGGTGCTCGGCCGGGGGGTCGGAGGGGGGCACGCTCGGGCCCCGGCGCTGTCCCGGCTCCCGCCGCCCCCTCTCGCCCGCCGGGGAAGGAGCCGGCCCCGCCGCCCCCTCCCGGGGCTATAAATACCCGTCCCGCCCCCCTCCCCCGCCGTGCCGGTGAGTAACGGCGATGCGCTCCGCGGCACCGGGGCTGCACCGGGCCGGGACCGGCAGCCGCGGGGGGGCTGGAGCCCCCCGGGATCACCCCGATCCTTGGGAAAGGTGTATGTGTGTCCCCCGTCCCCCCCCCCCGGCCCGGTGCTGGCCTCTCCCGAAGAGAGCGGGTGGGAGGCAGTCCCCCACGCCGTTCCTATGCAAATGTATGCAAATGAGGCAGAGTGGGCTCCACCGGTGCCAACGGGGCGGTTCAGCCCAAGCGCTGCTGCGCGGCGGGTAAAAATAACCCAGCGGGCCCAGATGGCTGCGGGCACCCCCGCACCCCTGCCCCCCAGCACCCCCGGACCCCCTCCGTGGCACAGCCGGGGGGACCCCACGGGTGACCCAGGCACCCCAGCCCCTTCCCCCCAGCCCCATGGGCTCCCCCAAACCCAATGGGCTCCCCCAAACCCAATGGGCTCCCCCAGCCCCTTCCCTCCAACCCTCGTGGGATCCCCCAGCCCCATGAGATCCCCCAAACCCACGGGCTCCCCCAGTCCCTTTTCCCCAGCCCCCACGGGCTCCCCCCTGCCCCACGGGCTCCCCGCACCCCCTTTCCCCCCCTCCCCGGCCCCCCCGGCCCAGCCACCTCTCCCTTGCAGACAGTAACTTCGTGCTGGGCAATGCCCAGGTGCCCAGCGCCTTCCCCGTCGTCTACTGCTCCGACGGCTTCTGCGACCTGACGGGCTTCTCGCGGGCGGAGGTGATGCAGCGCTGCTGCGCCTGCTCCTTCCTCTACGGCCCCGACACCAGCGAGCTGCTGCGGCAGCAGCTCCGCCGCGCGCTGGACGAGCACCAGGCCTTCAAGGGCGAGCTCATCCTCTACCGCAAGAGCGGTGGGTGGCAGCGAGGGGCGGCCGGGTCCCTTCCGCAGTCCCTCCGGGGGGGTGATGCCCCGTCAGCCCGGGTGTTGCCCCCCCTGGCAGGTGTCCCCTTCTGGTGCCTGCTGGACGTGGTGCCCATCAAGAACGAGAAGGACGAGGTGGCCCTGTTCCTCGTGTCCCACAAGGACATCACCAGCACCAAGAGCCGCTCAGGTGCCGACAGCACAAAGGACACGGGTGAGGGGACAGCAAGGAGCGATGGGACCCGCTGGAGCCCCCCCCATGGCCACTGTCACCGACGTCCCCCCCTCCTCTGTCCGGGCAGGCAGGCGTCGGCGGTTCAGCCGTGCCGGAGGGAAGGGCTTCAATGCCAGCCGGCGCCGGAGCCGGGCGGTGCTGTACCACCTCTCAGGACACCTGCAGAAGCAGAGAAAGAGCAAGCACAAGCTCAGAAAGGTGGAGCTGGGACACGGGTTGGGGCTGGGGACACATGTTGGGGCTGGGGACATGTGTCAGGGCTGGGGACACGTGTCAGGGCTGGGGACAGGGCATCCTGGCTGGGAATAGAGTGTCCAGGCTGGGAAGAGGCTGATGCAGTGGACGTCGTGACACGAGGGCTGGGGACAAGGTGCTGAGGCTGAGGGCAGGCTTTCCAGGGTGTCGGGGGACAGAGACAAGGTGTCTGGGCTGGGGACAAAGTGTCAGGGCTGGGGACAATGTGGCTGGACCGGGAAGGGGGTGGAGATGGGTTTGGGATGTCCAGGCTGGGGACAGGGTGACCAGGCTGGGGGACACACCTAGGCTGGAGATAGGGGTAGGAAAGGGCTGGGGACAAGGTGTTGAGGTTGGGGACAGTATCCTCATGCTAGTGACAGTGAGTCTGGGCTGGGGACAGGGTGTCAGGGCAGGGGACAAGGTGTCGAGGCGGGGGACAAGGTGTCGAGGCAGGGGACGGGGCATCAAGGCTGACCCCTGTCTCCATCAGGGCGTCTTTGGGGACAAGCCCTCGCTGCCTGAGTACAAGGTGGCCGCCATCCGCAAGCCCCCCCTCATCCTGCTGCACTACGGGGCCTTCAAGGCGGGCTGGGACGGGCTCATCCTGCTCGCCACCCTCTACGTGGCCGTCACCGTCCCCTACAGCGTCTGCGTGGGCACCGGCACCGAGGAGGGGCTGCCGGCCGCCCGCGGCCCCCCCAGCGCCTGCGACCTGTGCGTGGAAATCCTCTTCATGCTGGGTAAAGCCCCTCTACACACACCCCCACCCCCCCCCCCCCACCCCATGCCGGCTCGGGGCTGGCAGAGGCCGGGGGGACTCGGTGCACTGATGGCTGCCCCCCCCCCCCCCCAGACATCATCCTCAACTTCCGCACCACCTTCGTCAGCAAGTCGGGGCAGGTGGTGCTGGAGCCCCGCGCCGTTGCCCGCCACTACCTGGCCGGCTGGTTCCCGCTCGACCTTGTGGCCGCGCTGCCCTTCGACCTGCTCGCTGCTTGCCAGGTCAACGTGGTGAGCGTTGGGACATGGGGACATCCCACCCACCCCCACCCCCCCCGGCTGCAGGGACCCTCCCAAGTTGTGGGGATCCCACTGGGGTTTTGGGGATGCTGATGGACCATGGGAACCTCATTGGAGACCTTGACGGGCCACTGGAGACCCTGAAGGGCTGCAGGGATCCCAAAAGGCTGCAGGGACCCTAATGGGGCTGCAGAGCCTCTCCCCACCCACCCCACCCACCCCACCCCCCCCCCCCATGTGGCTGTGGTGACACTGAAGGGGCATTGGGGACCCCGATGGGGCTGTGAGGGACCCTGGTGGGATTATGGACACCCTGGAGGGCTGCAGGACACCCCCACCCCCCCACTAATGCTGCGGGGACCCTGATGGGCTCTGAGGGACCCCAGAGGGGCTTGCGGCTGGACGGGGCCAACTGGTGCCCCGTTCCCCTCTGGGTACCCCGTCCCCTCCTGCACTGCCCCTCTCCCCGCAGTACGTGGGAGCCCACCTGCTGAAGACGGTGCGGCTGCTGCGGCTGCTGCGGCTGCTGCCCAACCTGGACCGGTACTCGCAGTACAGCGCCGTGGTGCTGGTGCTGCTCATGGTGGTCTTCGGCCTCCTGGCCCACTGGGTCGCCTGCGGCTGGTTCTTCCTGGGGCAGCGCGAGGTGGAGGGCAGCCCCGCCGCCCTGCCCGAGATCGGTACGGCCACCCCGCCGCCACTGGTGTGTCCGTCTGTCCGTGTCCTGTCCCCCCCCCCCCCCCCGCCCCGGCCAGAGGCTGCAGGGGTTCCTGTCCCTTGTCCCCACATGCCTGTCCCTGCTGTTATGTGCCCCCCCCCCCCAATCCCCCCGTCCCCGTCCCCTGCACACCGGAGCTGGTGCCTGCTTGTGCACCCCCATGTCCTCTGCACACCCCGAAGCTGAGGTTTGCTCGAGCACCCCGTGGCCCCACAGATCAGGACCTGTCCCTGCACCGAGCACACCACATTCCCCCCCCCCCCCCCCAAGACCTGCCCACACAACCTGTGCGCCCCACAGCCCCGGGGGGGGGAAGGGCTGCCTGGGTGTCTCCCCCCGTGTCCCCAGAGCCTGTCCAGTTTCTGCCTGTGCCCCCTGAGCCCCATGTGCCTCACGCGGGGGCTGTCCCTGTCGTCCCCCCCCCGTCCCCCGTCCCCCGTCCCCCCCGTTCCCAAGCTGGGCAGCCCCCATGGCCCTGCTCACCCCCCCCCCCCCCCCGTGTCCCCCTCCCCGTTCCCCCCCCCCCCCCATCCCAGGCTGGCTGCAGGAGCTGGCGCGGCGGCTGGAGACCCCCTACTACCTGGCGAGGAGGAACTGCAGCGCTGGGGGGGCCGGGAACGGCACGGGGCCGGGGGTCAACTGCAGCGGAAGCGGGGGGCTGCTGGGGGGCCCCTCGCTGCGCAGCGCCTACATCACCTCCCTCTACTTCGCCCTGAGCAGCCTGACCAGCGTGGGCTTCGGCAACGTCTCCGCCAACACCGACACCGAGAAGATCTTCTCCATCTGCACCATGCTGGTCGGGGGTGAGGGGCCAGGGTGGGAGGGAGGGGTGCAGCGGGGGGGGGAGGGGGGGCCAGGCGGCCGGGTGATGGGTGTGTGTCCCCCTCCGTCCCCAGCGCTGATGCACGCGGTGGTCTTCGGCAACGTGACGGCCATCATCCAGCGGCTGTACGCCCGCCGGTTCCTGTACCACAGCCGCACCCGCGACCTGCACGACTACATCCGCATCCACCGCATCCCCCGGCCCCTCAAGCGCCGCATCCTCGAGTATTTCCAGAGCACCTGGGTGGCCAACAACGGCATTGACACGGCCGAGGTCAGCCCCCCCGCCGCGGGCACCACAGACACACACCCCCCCCCCCCCCGGACACCCCGGCCCCAGCAAGCAGCGGTGGCGCATGGATGGAGGGGAACTGGGGTGTCCCGGCCCCATAACGGGGATGGAGGGGAACTGGGGTGCCCCGGCCCCCCAGCAGGGATGGAAAGGGGCTTGGGGTGCTGCAGCCCCATAGCAGGGATGGACTGGGGGTGGGGGGGGGGGCTTGGATGTACAGTCTGTGGTGGGGGGTGGATGGGAACTGGGGTGCACCAGACCCATGGCAGGGATGGAGGGGGCCTGGGGGCTCCCCAGCCCCATGGCAGGGATGGACCGGGGGGGGGGGGGGGCGACAACTTTGGGGCGCTCAGTCCGTGATGGGGATGGAGGGGGCCCCCCAGCAGGGATGGGGTGGGGGTAGGGGGGGGTGCTCTGGGTGCACGGTCTGTGGTGGGGCTGGATGGGGACCTCAGGATGTCCCAGGGGGGCTCGGGGGGCTCAGCCTGCCTTGGGGGGGGGAAAAGGGGGGGGGGGGCGGCCGTGGGGCGCAGCGGGCGCCCCCCGCCCCGCTGAGCGCCGGGCGCGCAGCTCCTGCAGAGCCTGCCCGAGGAGCTGCGGGCCGACATCGCCCTGCACCTGCACAAGGAGCTGCTGCAGCTGCCCCTCTTCGCGGGGGCCAGCCGGGGCTGCCTGCGCGCCCTCTCCCTGGGGGTGCGCCCCGCCTTCTGCACCCCCGGCGAGCTCCTCATCCGCCGGGGCGACGCGCTCCAGGCGCTCTACTTCCTCCGCTCCGGCTCCATGGAGGTGCTGCGGGACGGCATCGTCCTCGCCATCCTCGGTGCGGGGCGTGGGAGCGGGCTGAGGCCGGCGCCGGCGTGACACCGATGGCCGGCCTGACACCCCCCCCCCCATGTGTGTGTGTGTCCCCCTGTGTGTGTGTGTGTGTGTGTGTCCCAGGAAAGGGGGACCTGATCGGCTGCGACCTGGGGGGGTCCCCGCGCGCCCGGCGGGCCCGGGCGGACGTGCGGGGGCTGACGTACTGCGCCCTGCAGAGCCTGGGGCTGCCGGCGCTGGCCGAGGGCCTGGCCCTCGACCCCGACTTCGCCCGCGCCTTCCGCCAGCAGCTCCCCCGCGAGCTCAGCTACGACCTGGGGGGCGCGCCCCCCGAGGTGAGGTGACGTCACCGGGGGACGGGGAGTGACGTCGCGGGGCTGGGGAGTGACGTCGCGGAGCCAGGGGCGGCGGGGGGCTGACGCTACCCCCAGGCAGCGATGGCGGGGAGAGGGGAGGCGACATCGGGGGCTCAGCAGGTGCAAGGCCCTGAGGCAGCTCTGTCCTGAAGGATGACATCACTGCCCTCATGCTATGACATAACTCCTGGCTAAGGGGGACATGACAAATTTGAGGCACGACCCACGGGGGCAAAGCCGACGTGGCCCAGGGGCGGGGGGGGGGGTGGCGATGTGGGGCCGAGGGGGGATGGTGCAGGGCTGGAGGGTGACATCACGGGGCAACGGGTGACATCACGGCACCTGGGTGATGTCACGGGGGGGAAGGGGCGAGGCAGGGGGTGCAGGAGCAGGGCCCCCCCCTCTATGCCCCCGGCTGCAGGTGGAGTCGCGCTCGCCCAGCGGGGAGCCCACGCCGGCGGAGGGGACCGAGCCGCAGCCCCCCAGCCCCGGCCCGGCCCCCCCCAGCCCCCGGCCGTCCCCTGCGGCGGGGACCCAGCCCCGGCCCCCCCGCGGCGGAGGCCCCCGCGCCCACCCCGAGCCTGGGTGCCCCACGGCCCTGCAGCTGCACCCTTGGAGCGGCCCCCCGGACCTGAGTCCCAGGTGAGGGACTGCGGGGGGGGGGGGCAGGGAGGCCTAGACCCCTGGGTCTGCGCCCCACCGACCCCCCCCCCCCCCCCCCCGCTGTCCCACAGGGTGGTCGACGGCACCGAGGGGGAGGGCTGCGCCGCCGACAAGCCCCTCTTCAACTTCCACCTCGGCCCCTCCCTGGGGCCAGGTAATGGGGGGGGGGGGGGGGGGGGGGTGATGTCTGGGTTTGGGGGGGGGGGGTGATGTCTGGGTTTGGGGGGGGGGGGGGGCTGGACCCCTGGGTGCCCCGAGGAGACACTCACCTCTCCCCCCAGCTGGGGACGGGGGGCTGCTAGCCATCCCCCCCGGCCCCCCGGAGCCGAGCAGCGCCGACACCATCGAGAAGCTGCGGCAGGCGGTAAGGGGGGGGCGGGGGGGGGGGGGCTGCAGGGGTTTCAGGGTGCGCTGACCCCCATCACCCGCAGGTGGCCGAGCTGTCGGGGCAGGTGCTGCAGCTGCGGGAGGGGCTGCGGGGGCTGCGGGAGGCCGTGCAGCTCCTGCTGCTGCCGCCGCCGCCGCCCCCCCCGCGCTCTGACGCCCCGACGCCAGCCGCAGCCCTCCGGCCGCTCCGTGTGGAGACGGGGGGACCGGGGCTCTGCCTGCACCAGCCACCCCCCGACTGTGCCCGCAGCCAGCCCTGGGGCTGGGGCCCCCCCGCCGCCGCCCGCAGCTCGCCCTGGCCGCGGCCCGACCCCTTCTGGGGCTCCCCAGGGGGGCAGGAGGGGCAGCCGGGGGGGAGCCCCCCCACGTGGCCGCCCATCCCTGCCTCCTCGGGGGGCCACGGCATCCCCGTGCCGGAGCCGGAACCCCCCGCGCCCTGGGACGCGCCCAGCCTGGAGCTGGCGCTGATGGGGGGGTCCCAAGGCCAGGGCCCCCCCCGGCCCCAAGAGGAGGGGACGGGCATGTAATGGGAACCCCGGGGGGACGGGACCATACCCAGCCGCCGGCCCCCCCCCGTGCCGGGGGGGGGAGCCTCCTCTCCCCTTTTTCAATAAAGGAACGATTTTAAGAACACGCCACAGGAGTGGGGGGTCCTGTGTCCCCCCCCCCAGGGCGTCCGCAGCCCCCCAAAGACCCCCACACCGGGGTGGGGAAAAATACTTTATTGGAAGGTGAGAATCTCCAGCCCCGGGGCTGGGGGCAGGAGGGGCCCCAGGGCCCCCCCCCCCCGGGGAGGCCGGGGGTCCCCAGTGCCAAACTGGGAGCTGCAGGGACCCCCACTCCCCGATATGGGGCCAGTGGGGGGGACACACACACACACACGCGTGGCCGAGCAGCCCCCACCCCTCATCACTGCTGGGCCAGCTTGGCTGCCTCCGCCTTGATGAGGGCGATCAGGTCCTGGTTGATGAGGAAGACGAAGCGGAGGCTGGCGATCTGGGGGGGGGGGGGAGGGCCAGAGGGTGAGAGCAGGGTGGGGAGCCCCCCCCTTCCCGCCCCCCGCCGCGTCGGGGCTCACCTCCACCACCGAGTTGTTGTTCAGCTTCCACTTGTTGCCGCCGAGGACGGGGCGCCCGTCGATGTAGATGGGGCGCCGGCCCTCGTTAGCGATGAAGAAATCCCCGTTATTCTTCAACTTGATGACGCCTGGAGGAGGGGGGGGGGGGGATGCGGGGTGAGAGGAGGGGGGAGCGCAGGGCCCCCCCTGCCCCAGCCGCAGTCCCCGTCCCTACCCTGCTTGCGGGAGATCTTCCAGGCCGGTCCCTCCAGCGCCAGGTCCACGTCGATCTGGTTGTCCTTCGTGGCTCTGCCCAGGGTGATCTGAGGGGGGATAGGGGGGGAGAAGAGCGTCAGGGGGCTGCGGGGAGGCTGGGGGGGGGGGGCTGCGGGGGCACAACACCTGCACCCACCTCCCGGGAGCGCATGAGGTACCGCACCATGCGGCCCCGCAGCACGGCCAGCGTCTGGCTGTCGAAGTCCGGGGAGCTCATGCCTGCGGGAAGGAGGGGTGAGAGGGGCGGAGGGGAGGCGGGGGGGGGGGGACACACACGGAGGGACGGAAGGAAGGACGGACGGGCCCCCCGGCTCCCAGCTCTCACCCGTGATGCTGTCGACCAGGACCTGCCACTTGTGCAGCTCCTGCTCCAGCTGCCGGATCTCCCGCTTCTGGCGCCGGTCGGCCACGGTCAGCTCTGGGGAGAAGGGGAGAAGGGAGCTGGGGAGGGTGGGGGCGCCGGCCCCCTGTCCTGGGGGCTGAGGGGGGGGGGTGGTCCCGGGCCTCTCCCCGCCAATTCGGCCTGCCCAGATGGGAGCGGGCCGGACTCACCGTGCTCCAGCACCTCGTCCCGCACGTCCCTGCGGAGGAGAAGAGGCAGGATGAGACGGTGCCACCCCGCGCCCCCCCCCCAGCACGGCCCCTGTCCCTGTCCCCACCCCAGCCCTCCAAAAAAAACCCCCAAAACAACCTCACTTCAGCTTGCTGTCGTCAAGCATGTCCTCGGCGTCCGAGAAGTTCAGCACTTGGTCCCCCTTGGGCAGCGGCTGCACTGGAAGGAGCAGGAGGGGAGGGAGTGAGGGGCTGGGGGGGGGGGACGGGGGGGCGCAGGGGGGACGGGGGGTGCCCTCCGGGCCTCACCCGTCTGGTCGTCCAGCAGGTAGTACTGCTTCATGAGCTGCCAGTGGAGCTGCAGGGCCTTGGCCGTCCGGGAGGGGTAGAAGACATCGGGGTGCTTGTGGAGCAGCTCCTGGAAGGTGTCGAGCGTGGGCTGGCTCGTCTGCGGAGGGGAGAAGGGACACGTGGCACCAAGGACCCCCGAGGAGAGCCCAAAACCCCAGACTGGAGCCCCCGCCCCGCAGCCCGCTCCGCTCCCGGCTGGCTCTTACCGATCCCACCTTGTTCAGCAGCTGCTCCTCGGCTTTGCTGAAGAGCACTTTGCTCTGGATGGCGGCGATGGCCTCGGGGTGCAGCTGCCGCATGGCCTGGCAGGCCAGCCTGGGGAGGGGGGGGGGGGGGACACACGACACACGGCGTGAGAGCCCCCGCCGGCCGCCCCCGGGACGGCTCTGCCCCTCCGGGCCTGCCCCGCACTCACTTGGAGATGATGGGGTCGTAGAGGAGGGCGTACCACCGCTCCTGGATCTCCCGCAGGTTGAAGCGGCAGCTGAACTTCACGCCCAAGTGCACGGAGGTCAAGTCGTTGGTCTGGAAAAGCCCCCGGGTGAGGGGACGGTCCCCGAGGGGCCAGCCCCAAAACACAGCGGTGGCTGACACCCCCCTGCGAGGGTCCCCGGGGGACGGGCAGCCCCCCGGGGCCGTTACCTGCAGCACGGCGTTGATGAGCAGGAGATCGTCAGCGGGTTTCCAGCGGCCCAGGTCCTTCGTCACCTGCAGGGCTGTTTGCTCTTCTTTCATCCGCTTGGCGAGGCCGGGGTCGGGACCGGGCTGGGCGCGATGGGGGTGGACACAGACTTGGAGACCTGGGCGGGCAGAGGTGGGGGTTCGGGCTCTCTCCGAGCTCCCAGACCCCCGGCCGGCCCTGGAGGTCCCCGCCAGCCCCTCACCTTCTTCTTCTCGCTAGAGGAGGGCTCGCTGCCCGAGCAGCGCCGGGCTCGACCCCGCCGGCACCCTTGGCCCGGCTGGAGGATTTGGCGAGGCTGCTCTCTACCAGCTCATCGTCAAACTTTTTCCGCTTGATGAACCTGGAAGAAACGAGGCGGCTCCGAGTCCCGGTGCCCCGGGGCCGCCCTCTCCCGCAGGCGGGCAGGGCTCAGCCCCGCGCCCCCCTCTCCCGCCCCGGCGTACCGCGAGGAGCTGCGGCGTTTGGGGATGGCGCCCGAGGCCTGGGCCGAACCCCGTTTCTGCCCGCCAGCGACTCCTCGTCCTCGGAGCGGCTCGTCGCGCCCGACGCCATCAGTCCGGAGAACAGCACGTCTGCGGGGGACAGAGGAGGTGGGGGTTGCCCAGCTGCCCCCCCCCCGAGAGCTCACCCGCGGGGCAGCTGGGACCTCCGGGCCCCCCCATCGTGCCCTGGGGGTGCAGCTTTCGGGGGGGGCTCGGGGGGGGACTCCAACCTTGGGGGGGGGGGGACGGACCCCGGGAAGGCAAGGGACTGGCGGGGACGAGCAGGACACGGGGGGAATGAAAGGGGTGTGAAGATGGGGGCGTGGGGGGGGGTCACGGGGGGACGCGGGAGATGGGAGGGACACGGGGAAAGGCAGGGAGCGCAGCGGGGGGCGCACAAGGGGACACGGAGGGACATCGGGGCACCGGGGGTTACGTGAGGGGGCCGGGGAGGGGATGGGGAACACGGCGGGGGGGGGGGGGGGGGGGGGGGGCAGGCCCCTGCCGGGGTCCCCCGGACAAACCCCCCCGGCCGGAGAGGGCCCAGGCCCGCCCCCCCACCGCGGCCGCCGCCTCCCAGGGCAGCCGGTGCCGTGCCGGCCCCGTCCGCCGCGGCCTCACCATCCCCGGGCGCGGAGGCTCCGGCCGCTCCGCGACGGCGTCCGCCCGGGCGCCTCCATGGACGGCGCCGCTTTCCGGGTGTCCGCCGGAAGATGATTTGTCGTCAGCATCAGGCGCGCTGAAGGCGCGGAGGGCGCCGCCATCTTAAAGGCTCCGCGCGGCCTCTGAGGCGCGGCGCCATCTTGTCTCAGGGCGCAGCCATCTTGACTAAGGGCAGGGCGGCACCCCCTCCTTTCTGGGCCGCCGCTGCCGGTGGGTCGGGGCGGCCGGGCCCGACCCGCGAGGCGGGGACGGGGACGCGCCCCGTTGTCCCGGCAGACAGGGCTCGTCCCGGCCCCGGCAGCGCAGGCACCCGCCGCCCGTCGAACGGCCACACCCATCATGGCGGCACCCCCGCCACACCCATCATGGCGGCACCACGCGCGCGCACCCCTGTCCCGCGCCACACCCATCATGGCGGCACCCCCGCACACACCCCCCTGTCCCCGCGCCCACACCCATCATGGCGGCATCCTCGCACACGCCCCGCCACACCCATCATGGCGGCACCCACACACACGCCCCCCTCCCCCCGCCACACCCATCATGGCGGCACCCCCCCGCACATGCTCCCCCCGCCACACCCATCATGGCGGCACCCCCCCCGCACATGCCCCCCCCCGCCACACCCATCATGGCGGCACCCCCACACACGCCCCCCTCTCCCCCCGCCACTCCCATCATGGCGGCACCCCCCCGCACATTGCCCCCCCCGCCACACCCATCATGGCGGCACCCCCGCGCACACACCCCTGTCCCCCGCCACACCCATCATGGCGGCACCCCCCCGCACATCCCCCCCCGCCACACCCATCATGGCGGCACCCCCCCGCACATGCCCCCCCCGCCACACCCATCATGGCGGCACCCCCACACACGCCCCCCCTCTCCCCCCGCCACTCCCATCATGGCGGCATCCCCACACACGCCCCCCTGTCCCGCGCCACACCCATCATGGCGGCATCCTCGCACACGCCCCCGCCACACCCATCATGGCGGCACCCCCCCGCACATGCCCCCCCCCTCCCCGCCACACCCATCATGGCGGCTCGCCAGCCCGCCCGCCATCCCCGGGCCGGGAGGAAGGGACGGGGCCGCTGTGGAGGGGCTGTTCCTTTTATTGGGTTGAGCACGGCCGCGGGGCGAGCCGAGCCCCCGGGCCCGAGCCCTCCCCGCGGGGCCGACGGGCCGGCCTCGGCGCGAGCAGTCCCCGCGTGTGGCCGGCACACGCGTGTGCCTCCCCGCCCCGCGCGGTGCCAGAGGGTTCCTTCCCAGGGCACGGCTGGGGAGGAGGGTCCCGTGTCCAGCGTCCCCCGCGCCTGCCGCCGTCCCCGGGGCCGGGGGCTACGCCAGCACGGGGGGCTATGCCGAGCTGGGGGCGACGTGGCCGTCGCTGGCCTCGCTCAAGTTGGCGGCCCACTCCTTCCTCTGGATCGTGCCCGTCTTCTCCTCGCGGAACTGCTGCCGCTCCTCCCGCGGGATCTTCACAGCGTGGTACTGCGGCACGGCCGGCGGCGCGTAGCGCGCCCGGCGGAAGAAGCCCAGCTGCGGGGGGACCGGCGAGTCAGGGCCCCCGCAGGGACGCCCCAGCTTCGGGAACGGCGCCGTGAGCCCACGGCACCGGCGCTTGCCCATCCCTCGGCACTCGCCCCACAAGCACGGGGCGGGGGGGGTGTGTGTGTGTGTGTGTGTGCGCACTTTGCACCAGCGCTTGCACAACCACGCGCCAGCACCGCAAACCCTCGCACAACCACGCGCCAGCACCGCAAACCCTCGCACAACCATGCGCCAGCACCGCAAACCCTCGCACAACCACACGCCAGCACCGCAAACCCTCGCACGTCCCGGCTCGGGCACCGCAAACCCTCGCACAACCACGCGCCAGCACCGCAAACCCTCGCACGTCCCGGCTCGGGCACCGCAAACCCTCGCACAACCACGCGCCAGCACCGCAACCCTCGCACAACCACGTGCCAGCACCGCAAACTCGCACACACCCACACCGCAAGCCCTCGCACGTCCCGGCTCGGGCACCGCAAACCCTCGCACGCCCGCGCACCAGCTGCTGCAAACCCCCTCGTCCATCCGCCCTGGCGCTGCGCGCCCTCGCCCAGCCGCACGCCGACGCTGCGCACCCTCGCCCCTCCGCCTCGGCACACCGCCAGCCCTCGCGCACACGCGCAGGGCGGCCGCCAGCCCTCGCACACCCCTGCGCACCCGTGCTCGCTGCCCGCCGGGGCCGGGGCGGGAGAGCCCTGCGTTACCGCTCGCCCTCCAGCGCCTGCTTGTCCGCCGCGGAGGGCTGCAGGCCCAGGCGGGCCCGGTAATAGTTAGCGGCGTAGCGGGACTTTCGTCTGCTCCGCTGGAAGAAGCCGCACTGGGGAGGAAGCGAGAGGGTGAGGCCGGGCAAGGCCAGGCTGTGTGGCACGGCACGGCACGGCATGGCATGGCACGGCACAGCCTGGCTAGGGTGGCATGGCACGGCACAGCTAGGCTGACACAGCAGAGCCGGGATGGCATGGCATGGCACGGCACAGCTGGGGTTGGCACGGCACGGCATGGCTGGGGTGGCACAGCGTGGCACAGCGTGGCACGGCGTGGCACGGCATGGCATGGCTGGGGTGGCACAGCATGGCACAGTGTGGCGTGGCACGGCATGGCACGGCTAGGCTGACACAGCAGAGCTAGGGTGGCACGGCACGGCACGGCATGGCACAGGTGGGGTGGCATGGCATGGCACAGCGTGGCGTGGCATGGCACGGCTGGCACAGCGTGGCACAGCGTGGCACGGCACGACACGGCGTGGCGTGGCACGGCTGGGGTGGCACAGCACAGCACAGCACGTCCAGGGGACCCTGTGCCACGGGGAGGGGGACGCATCTTGCCGCGGGGACCCCACCCCCGTCCCTCACCTTCCAGAGGATGAAGACGAGCAGGGCCAGGACGAGGACGCCGGCCAGCACCGCCAGCAGGATGACCCACCAGGGCACGCCGCCGGCCACCGCCGCCCCGGGGTCCAGGTAGATGGAGACGGGGATCTGGGGAGGGGAGGGGCGGTCAGGGGGCAGCGGGGCGGGGGGGCCGGGGAGGGGTGGGGTGGGGGTGGGGGGGCCGGGGGGTGGCGGGGCCAGACCTGCGTGGAGGCGTCCCTCAGCACCAGGTTCTTGATGGAGGAGGTCACCGAGACGCTGGCGCGCACGATCAGCTCCACCGAGGTGACGGCCAGGTACTCCTGTGGAGGGGGCACGGGACGGGCTGAGCCCCCTCCCCGGCCCGGGGGGGGGGGGGGGGCGTCCCCGTTCCCCTCCTACCTCCAGGAAGGTGCTGTTCCAGAGGCGCCCGCGGGCCGTCAGCACGGCGGCGCGCTCGAAGCTGTGCAGCGGGCAGCGGAAGGCCAGGCAGCGCGCGGTGCCCTGGGCACAGTCCTGCGGGACGGGGGTCAGCCCAGCCGCGCGCCCCACGAGGGGGGGCACCCCAGCACCGGGCGTGCCGGAATAGGTGCACCCCAGGGAGCGGGTGCACCCCAGCTGCAGGCACACCCCAGGAGGGGGGACACCCCAGGAGCGGGGACACCCCAGCCCCGCTCACCAGCGTGACGTTCCTCCTCCTCTCCGCGGGTGCCGGCACCCACCAGGACCCCGGAGTGGGCGCCTCGGCGGGGTCAGCCTCCCCCGGCGGCTCCTGGAGGAGGGAAGGACGGGCATGGAGGGCGGGGGGGGGGGAGAGCGTTTTGGCACGGACCCCCTCCCCGGGCACCGACGCGTCCCCTCCCGCGGCGGTACCAGGGCCAGGCGCAGCGGGTTGGCGGGGGGGCTGCAGGCCGCCCGCTGCCCCGGGGGAGCCGCCAGCTCCAGGTGCAGGGGGTAGAGCAGCCATTTCCCGTTGCTGATCTCGTGGGGCCAGAGGAGGGTGAGGAAGGCCGAGCCCAGCGTCTTCAGCGACTGGCCCCGGTTGGAGACCTGCCGGGGGCGGGGGGCATGGCGGCGTGAGCGGGGGTGGCACGGACCCCCCTGCCCCACAGCCGCCCCCTGAATGCCCCCCCCTGCCCCACAGCCGCCCCCTGAATGGCCCCCCCTGCCCCACAGCCACCCCCTGAATGGACCCCCCTACCCCACAGCCGCCCCCTGAATGGACCCCCCTACCCCACAGCCGCCCCCTGAATGCCCCCCCCTGCCCCACAGCCACCCCCTGAATGCCCCCCCCTGCCCCACAGCCGCCCCCTGAATGCCCCCCCCTGCCCCACAGCCGCCCCCTGAATGCCCCCCCCTGCCCCACAGCCGCCCCCTGAATGGCCCCCCCCTGCCCCACAGCCACCCCCTGAATGGACCCCCCTACTCCACAGCCACCCCCTGAATGCCCCCCCCCCGCCCCACAGCCACCCCCTGAATGGACCCCCCTGCCCCACAGCCACCCCCCGCATGGACCCCCCCACCCCACAGCCGCCTCCCTGCACAGACCCCCCCCCGCCCCACAGCTGCCCCCCGCATGGAACCCTCGCCCCACAGCCACCCCCCCCCCCCCATCCAGGAGCACAGGGTGGGAAGGGGAGCAGCAGGGCTGAGACCCCCCGGCATCCCACGCCCCCCCCGGCCCCCCCGCCACGGCAGCCGGGCGTCGGGGCGACTCACCGTGACCTCGAAGCGCATGGCGCTGCCCACCTGGCTCTCCCGCCGCACGGCGCTCTCCCCCCGCACCACCCCGCCGAAGAAGAGCCGGGGCGGCACGGCCACGCTGTGGGGACAGCCGGGGGTCAGGGCAGCCCTGGGGGGGGGGGGATCCCGGACCCTCGTCCCCGCCCTCGCTCACCCCGTCACGGAGAGCGGCAGCTCGATGACCACGCGGGCGCGAGCCACCACCGGCTCCAGCCCCGGCTGCTCACTGATCCTGGGGAGAGGTGGGGGGGGTCGGCATCACCCCGACACCCCCCCCCCCCAAACATGCCCATGCACAGAGCCGAGCGCGGGGCTCCGCCGTGAAGTCCCCCGACCCCCCCGGGGCTCACGTGGACAGGGCCAGCTCCACCGCCAGGTCCGTGGTCTGGATGGTGATGCCCAGGGTGCTGAGGATGAGGAAGAACCGCACCTGGGGGCAGAGGGGTGAGGGCCGGGGCCGGGGGCCGGGGGCCGGGGGCCGGGGGGGAGCGGGGAGCTGCGCCCACCTGGGCTCCGCGTTTCATGGGGTTCCCCAGCTCGCACTCCACCTGCGAGCCGTTCTGGTTGGCGAGGCACACCACCGGCTTGTCCTGGGAGGGGGGGGGGGACACAGAGAGCTGAACCCCCGCTGCTGGCACCCCCCCAGCCCGCTGTGCCCCGGGACTGACCCCCTCCTGCACCCCCGGGGCCGTCCCCGGCCCTCTGCACCCCCGGCACCAGCCCCATCCCTCTGCATCCCCAGGACCATCCTCATCCCACGCTCCCAGCGCCTCCAGCACCGGCCCTGTCCCTCCAGTGTCCCCAGGACCACCCCCAGCCCTCGGCATCCTGAGGACCACCCCCAGCCCTCCCCCCTCAGCACCCCCGGGGCCATCCCCAGCCCTCCGCATCCCCAGCTCTGACCCCCATCCCACACCCCCAGCACCCCCGGGGACCAGCTCTGTCCCTCCGGCATCCCCAGGATCGTCCCCATCCTTCCGCACCCCCAGGACCACCCCATCCCTCTGCCCCCAGCACCCTCGGTACAGCCCCCAGAGCTCCCCACCCTCGCCTCCCCGCCCCCCCCCAGGCCCCCGCCGCACCGAGGGCGCCCGGCCGTCGTAGGGGCGCAGGGCGGAGTAGGGCAGCTCCGGGGGGAAGGTGGCGGTGAGCAGGGCCTCGTGGGCATCGTCCCCGTCCCGCTGCGGCTCCGCCGGGTCCGAGGGCAGGTTGGTGACGTGGATCTCCAGGGCCACGTCCTTCTGGTCGCTCATGGCGAAGACGGCGGTGCCATCCGCGCCCCTGGGGGGCAGAGCCGCTGTGAGCACCCCCGGGGCGTCCCCGACACCCCGCGGGGTGGGGACCCGGGGAGGGGGCAGCGCCCCGGCCCCCCCTCACCTGGGCAGGGGCAGGAAATCGGCGTCCCCCAGGCGGGCGCAGAACTGGAAGCGGAGCTGGAGGTTGCTCTGGCAGATCTTGTCGTCCCCGCAGCCCTGCTTCAGGAAATGCACCTGGGGGGGGGGGGACACATGGGGGGACACGGGGACACCTCAGGCAGGCCCCGCGCAGGACGGTGCACCCCGGACCCCCCACCCTCCGGGGAGGGTGGGGAACACGGCCGGGTCCCCACCTCGGTGCGGTGGCTGCTGGGCTGCTGGGGGCTGAGCACGGGCGACAGGGGCGGCAGGGCGGCCCCTCGGCTCTGCCGCGCAGCCCCTCGGCTCTGCCGCGCGGCCCCGGCTCCCCGGATGCCGTAGGCGAGGGTGACGGCGATGGGGCGCAGCTTGTCACGGACGCTGTCCTGCGGGCAGGGCGGGCGAGCGTGAGGGGGGACATGGGGGGGACAGGGATGAGGACGAGGACGGGGATGGAAACAGGGATGAGGATGGGGACAGGGATGGGGATGGGGATGGGGATGAGGATGAGGACGGGGATGGGGATGAGGATGAGGATGGGGATGAGGATGAGGATGAGGGCGGGGACCCACCTGGAGCTGGAAGGTGGCTTTGACGCAGGCGCGGGCGTGCTGCCGGGGCAGCTCCACAGTGTCGGAGAACTGGTACTCGGGGTCCGATGGACGGCGGCCGAGGAAGGAGACGCGGGGGGCCTGGCCCAGCCGCCGGCGGTCCGTGTCGGCATCGAACACGTACTCCAGCACTGGGGGGAGAGGGACGGGCGTGATGCCGGGGGTCCTTCCCCTTCCAGCCCGGGGGGCTCCTGTCCCCCCCTCTCCACAGCACAGCCCCGAGGTCCCCCCGCCCCGCTGCCCGTCCCCACCGCGCTCACCGAGGTGGGGGCTGTAGCTGGCGGGACTGGCCGTGTAGCTGAAGCAGGCTCGGACATCCACGCTGCGGGGGCACGGGGTGAGACGGGCGGCACCCACCCCTGGCCGTGCCCCGGCTGTGTGCCCGGGGAGGGGAGGCGGGGGTGGGGGGGGGGGGACCGGGTGGCACCCACCAGACGCCCTCCTGGTGCTGGCAGTTGCTCTGCTCCAGGTCGATGTTGGGGGGGAGCAGGGAGACGTTCCTGGAGACGTGGATGACGGGCCGGGCCCTGCCGGGGGGAGAAACGGGGGGTGCCAGGCTGGCTCCCCCCCCCGAGGGCACCCCGAGCCTTGCGCAGACCTGGCACTCGCCCCCTGCACGGCACCCCCGGCTGTGCCCAGGGACCAGGGACCCCCTGGGAGGGCTTGAGGGGAGCCCTGCGGTGGGGGACACCCAGGGGATGGGGGATGCTCGGGGATGGGGGACACCCGGGGATGGGGGACGCCCAGGGATGGGGGATGCTCGGGGATGGGGGACACCCAGGGGATGGGGGATGCTCGGGGATGGGGGACACCCAGGGGATGGGGGACGCCCAGGGGTGGGGGATGCTCGGGGATGGGGGACACCTGGGGATGGGGGATGCCCAGGGGTGGGGGATGCTCGGGGATGGGGGATGCCCAGGGGTGGGGGACGCCCAGGGGTGGGGGCTGCCCCGGTTGGGGCCGGGGCTGCCCGTGGCGGGCACTCACCTGTACAGCACGACGGTGTCGGAGAGGGAGCCGACGAGCAGGTCGGGGTAGAGGTTTCCATCCACGTCCAGCCCCCCCGAGAGGGAGTACCCGAAGGCCGTCACTCCCACGCCCTCCCCGTCCAGGACCTGGGGACAAGGGGCCAGTGACACCGGGAATGGGTGTGTGGGGGGGGTGTGTGTGCGATGGGCAATGCACCCCCCCAGCTCCGCACCCCCTCACCTGTGCCGGCTTTGCCACGATGCCCAGGTTGCTGCCGTGGTAGATGTAGACTTTGCCGGCGCCGTCGAAGGGGGCTCCCACAGCCAGGTCTGGGGGGGGCAAGGGCAGGTAGTGGGGGGCCCCGAGACCCCTCCCAGGACCCTCTATGGGATACAACCCCCAGTGCCACCATCTCCCCCCTCCCCTGGCAGGGCACAGGCTGTATCCCAGCCCATGGGGACCCCAGAGCCCCCCCACCCCACCCCGAGTCCCCCCAAGCCCCTCACCCTCAAAGCCGTCCTGGTTGAGGTCCCCGGCGGCGCTGAGGGCGATGCCGAACATGGAGCCGCGGGTGCCGTTGAGGCGGAGAGGTGTGGCGGAGTCCCAGCGCCCCGCCGGGTTGATGTAGACGTAGGCGGCCCCCCCGATCTCCTCCTTGCGCTCAAAAAAGTGGGGGGCCCCCACCACCAGGTCCATCCAGCTGCGGGGACGGCAGTTCCGTCACCCCCCTCCAGCCGCGGCAAGCTGTCCCGGTGCACCGAGCCAGGGCGATGCCCCGGCACCGAGATTGGGGGCGCCGAGCCGCCACGGCCGGGGGAGGGGGGTGTCCCCCCAAACTCACCCATCGCTGTTGAGGTCGAGCACGGCAATGGCGTAGCCGAAGGCGGAGGTGAGCTGCTGGCCAGGCAGCACGGCCTCGGGCACCAGGCGGTTGGCACTGTCGCGGCGCAGGATGACCACGGCCCCGGTGTGGTTGGCGCGGGGGGCGCCGGTGACGAAGCTCAGCTCCCGCCTCCGCGTCAGCCCCGCGCCCGAGTCCACCGAGAAGCCTGCGGAGGGGGGGGCAGGCGTCGGTGCCCACCCGGCCCCCGGCCCCCCACACCCGCCGTCTGCCCATCCGTCCGTCCGTCCGTCCGTCTCTCTCTCTCTGCTCAGCCCTGCGTGGCCAGGTGTCCCTTCGGGGACCCTCGTGCTTTGGCGTGGCAATGGGGGGGGGGAGCTCTGCTCGTGCCTCAGTTTCCCTGCTCTGCGCTCCCTGGGGCACAGCGGCTGCAGCTGGGGGGGGGCAGGACTGCGGGGTCCCCTCCCCAGCTCTGGGCCAGTGGAAGCCAAGGGGGAGCAGAGGCTGCCAGGGTGAGCAAGGACCAGCCCCTCCCCGCATTGCCAGAAGGGAAGATTTTGGGGAGAGAAGGGAAGATTTTGGGGCCAGAGCAGCAAGACCTGGAGCAGAGCCGGACGGGGGCCGGAACCTCCCCCCAGCTGGAGAGAGCGGCAGAGCCCCCTCCACGGTGGGGGGCCGGGAGCCCCTTCCTCACATGCAGCGGTTGCAGTGTGCGGCCCCCCCCGCAGCCCCCCCCGGCAGCCACGCAGCCCCCCCCCGAGCCCCCCGGCAGCCCCCAGCCGGGCTCCAGCAGGCTGCAGCCGCTGCCTCCCCCCGCGGGAACCATGCACCCCCCACCCCCCCATGCAGAAACACCTCCGGAGGGAAGAGCGTGGGGACAGCGGGGTGCTGGGGGCCTCGCCAGGCTCTGTGCCCCCCACCCCGGGCTCTTCCCCACCCCAGCCTGGCGGTGCCCCCGCCGCAGCCCCGGCACAGCGACGGGACGCAGGACAGGGACAGGGACAGGGATGGGGACGAGGCAGCGCTGCCCACAGGGAGCCCTGGCTGGGGGGGGCGGGGGGGGGCTTGGGACCCCCAGCCCGGGGCGGGTGACGGCCACAGGCTCGTGCCTGGCACCAGGTGGACCCAAGAGGGGTCCCGGGCCTGGGGGTGGGAGTGTGCGGCGGGGGTGCGTCTGCAGCCACAGGCGTGCAGGGCTGGGCGTGCAAGGGGGTGTGCACAAGGTGGGGGGGGGGGCATGCATGTATGGGGTGTGTGTGCAAAGAGGGGCGTGCTCGGTGCGTGCGTGTACGAGGAGGGGGGTGCGATGCTGCGTGTACAGGGGGGTGCAGAGGGAGGTGTGCTCGGTGCACGCGTGCCTGCACGGGGACACGTGTGTGCACACGCGTGCACGCCTGCTCGCAGGGCCCAGCGGAGGCTGCGGGAGCTCTCCTTTCCTCTCCCCTCCACAGACACGGGGCGGGAGGGGGGAACGACGACGACACACCACAGGACACAGCTCCGGGGAGGGTGGCACACGGGGACGCCGTCGGTGCCGGCGCTTACGAACCCAAGTAGCTATTCTGGGCCACGTCGCCGGCCGCGCCGGGCACCTTCTCGCTGGGCTCGGGGGTTTTGTAGACCAGCTGGTCGGGGTCTGAGCTATCAATGTTTGTCACAAAGAGCAGCCCTGCGCCGCGGCCGGGCGGGAGAGAAAGAGAGAGGGGCGTCAGGGTGGGCACCGCGGCCAGGGCGGGCTGGAGCCGGGCGGCGGGGCCAGGGGGGGTCCCACGGCAGCGATGGTGGTGGTGGTGGGGTGTCCCCCCGTGCCGTGCTGTGCCGCCGCGCCCGGACTCCGCCGTGCCCGTACCGAAGTAGCTGTTGGCGGGCACGGGGATGAGCGAGGGGTCCTGGTCCTTCTCGCCCCCGGCTTCGTAGGGCCCGTCGTCGTAGCGCAGCGGGTCGAGGGAGCTCTGGTTAAGCAGCTCCACACGCAGGTTCCCTGCCGAAGCGAGGAGGGGTGAGGGGGGCCGGGGTGGGGACACCCCCCCCGGGGACCCTCCTGCTGCCTGGGGACAGAGGGGCGCCGGAGCTGCCCCATGGCACTGCGCTCGCCGGGTGGACCTGCCCCTGGCCTGGGCATCCCGACACACGGACACGCGGATGCGCCAGTGCACGCACGTGTGCACAGACACGGGCACGCACGCACCTACCCACGCATGTACACGCACATGTGCTCACACGCACGCAGCGTGCACGCCGTATGTGCACGCGCCTGCACGCACGCACACAGGCATGTGCATGCATGCACACACCCCCATATGCACACGCACCATGCACACACCTGTGCGCCCACACCCACAGCATGAACACACACCTGCGCTCACACCTACCGCATGCTCACACCCACACGCGTGCTCACACCCACAGCATGCAGACACGTCAGGCATGTATGTGCACATGGCTGCACGCATGCACACACACGCGCATACACCCCCCCATGTGCACACCCCCCCACACATGCACACTCGTACCACAGGCACACACCCGTGTGCTCACACACAGCATGCACACACACGTGCTCACACCCACAGCACGCTCACACACGCGTGCTCACACCCACAGCGTACATGCAGCCGTATGCTCACACCTATAGCATGCTCGCACGCAGCACGCAGGCACCCGTACGCTCACACCCACAGCTTGCACGCCCGTCGTGCATGCACGCGCACACCTCGCACGCCTGCCCAGGCGGGAACACGCACCCCCCCACACCACGCGTGCACACGCAAACCTGTGCACACGCACCCGGGCAGCTGCACACAGCCCCGTGCCCGCACCCCAGCTCAGCCCGGGGGGGGGGTGCCCCGCCGCCCCCGCCCTCACCCTTCCAGTTGTAGGTGCCGGGGGCCCCGAAGAGGATGTAATGGTGGTCGGGGCTGAAGGCAGCGGCCAGGCCCTGCTGGCAGGAGCCGAAGCGGTCGTGGCCCTGCGGCCGCCCCTCGCAGAACTTCCACTCGCCCCCGTCCAGCTCGTCCCGCACCCGCAGGTCCTGGCTCAGCACGAAGCAGCGCCCGATCACGTCCCGCGTCTCCAGGGGCTGCCGCACCCGGTGCCGCGCCTCGTACAGGTGGGCGCAAGTCTGCGTGCGGGGAGGGGGGGGGGGGTGTCAGGCGGTGCCGGGGGACCCCCCCACCCCCCCACAGCCCTCGCCGCCATCCCCCGGCCTCCGGTGCTCACCACGATCTTGCCGCCGGCACCTTGGCTCTTCACGCTCACCCCCAGCCACTGGTTCTCCTTGCTCTCCCGCTGCAGGTCCACTGGTGGGGACGGGCAGCGTCAGCCCCGCCGGGACCCCCGGGGGGGGGGGGAGCCGAGGGGACCCCGCAGACCGAGCACCCCTGGGCGCGCACCTCACCTCCCTCGTCGATGGGCACCCGCCAGCAGTCGGAGAGCTCGGGGGTCAGTGGGCAGGCGAAGAGCCCCCCGGTCCGGTTGGCACCTTGGCTGGGCAGCGCCGGCGCCTGGGGAGCCCCCACCAGCAACCTGCCGCGGCAGGGAGCCCCCCGTCAGGGTGTGGGGGGTGGCACCTGGCACCCCCCCCCCCATGCACAAGCGGGCATGAGCAACGCTGGGTTTGCACACCCGGTCCCACCCCCCCGGCACCCATCCGGAGCCATTGGAGCGTCCCCGTCCCCGCCGCCCCCGTGCAGCTGTCCCCGCGCCCCCGCACCGATTTCACGCCGCCGGCCGTGCCGGCAGGGTGCATGCCCAGCGCCGTGGGTGCCAGCTCGCCCGGCCGAGCAGCTGCAGCCCCAGTGCGGCCATTCCCAGGCCTCATCCACAGCTCGGTGCACGTATGGGCAGGGGAGGGGGCGCGGGAGGTGACCCCACCACTCCCTGGCCTGTCCCCTTCGGTGAAGCAGGGTTGGGGGCACCCTGACCCCCACCCCACGCAGCCCTCCCCGGGGTCCCCAAGGGGACGGGGCTCGCTCCTCTGTCGGGTGAGTGCCATGCCGCCGGTGGCTCCTCGGTGGCCGTGGGGCACCTGTGGCCACCCCCAGCCCCTCTCCCCGGGGGACGGTGGCCGCAGGATGCGAGGGAGCCCCGGGGGGTGGCGGAGAGGCAGAGCCGGTAAAAATAAACTGGAATTCACTCAAAATAACCCTGCAGCAACATGCCCAAAAAAGGAGGGAGCCAGACAGAGGCACAGGAGTGCACCCCGTGCCAGGGCACCGGGCACTGCCCGGGGTGCCAGGGCCGGGGGACGGTGTAAGGAGCCCATGGGGCTAAACCTGTCCCCAAACCCCATCGGGGACCGGAGGGGACGGGCGGGGGGACGCCAGTGCGGTGCCGGCAGGGCAGAGTCCAACGCGATGCCAGCGGCTCCGCAAACACCTGCCCGGGAGCTGGGGCACCGGGGAGCGAAAATATCCCTCCCAATGCCAAGAATGCGGAGAGGGCGGTTGCCGCGGCCGGGCGGCTTCGGCCGGCGCCACCAGCCTGGCGGGGGGACGGGGACAGGCGGTGGCGAGTTGGGGCGTCGGGGATGGGGAGGGTGGCTGGGGCCTCGCGAGCGGGTGGGGAGGCACAGGCGACAGCGTCCCTGAGACCTGCCCGCTCCAGGGGGTCCCCATCGCCGAGACCCTCGCCAGCAGCCCGAGCCCCCCGGGGGCCACAGGTGCCATGGGGGCCACAGGGGCTGGGGTCCGCGGGGGACACGGGCCGGGGACCGCGGCCGCAGCCGGCGGCTGCCCTGGCATGCACCGGGTGGGCGTTTGCCAGCTCAGCGGCGAGCAGGCGCGGGGGAGGCGGCAGGCACGGCCCGGGGGGGGCCCGGCCGGGGGGGTCCATGAGCCCCAGCACCCCGAGGCTGCGCTCGGGGCATCGATCGCCCCCCCCGATCCCCCCCCCCCCTCCCCCCCGCCCGGCTCCTGCTGAATAATTCAGGAGCGGCGGCAGAAGGGCAGCGCAGGCGGCGGGTCCCCGCGCCCGTCCCCGTCCCCTCGGGTCTCCAGCCCGGTTCGAGTCTCGGCACTCCGAAGCCGGGAGGGGCAGGATCCGGCCCCTCCAGCATCCCGGGGAGCGGGCGGCGGAGCCCCAAGCGGCGGAGGGGGGGGGGGGGGCAGCCCCGGGCTGCCGGTCCCCGACTCAGCGGAGGGGACGGGGTGGGGGACACACACACACGACACACAGACCCGAGGAGGGGGCACAGAGCGGGGGGAGACCCGACCCGGGGCAGGATCCGCGGGGACAGCCCGGCTGTCCGGCGGGGGGTTGGGGGGGGGTGTCCGCGGCTCCCGCGCCCCTCCCGGCCCCGGGCAGGAGGGTCCGGAGTCCCGTCCCCCCCCCCCGGCACTCACCAGCCGGCCGGCTCGGGGCTGAGCTGCCGGTGCAGAGCCACGGCGAAGCCGAAGAGGCTGCCCTTGTCCCCGTCCTTCAGCAGGGTGCTGGTGGCGTCCAGGTTGAAGGCTGCGCTCGCCAGCAGCCGCAGGATGAGCCAGGGCAGCCAAAGCCGCCGAGCCCCCGCCATGCCGCCGCTCCCCGCCGCTCCCCGCCGCCCCCCCCGGCTCCGGCCGGCGTCGAGGAGGAGCAGGGGCGGCCGGGGAAGAGCTCGGCCCCCGCCCCGCCTGCCGCGGGCTGGGTGACACCGTGTGTCACGGCCCGGGGTGGCTCAGCCTGGGGCAGAGCATCGCACCCCGCAATGGCGCATCCCGCACCCCACGCCTCGCTGCAGGGGGCATCGAACCCCATTATCACAGGTACTGCACCCCGAACCGCAGCGCAGCGCACCCCACGCCTCGCTGCAGGGGGCATCGAACCCCATTATCACAGGTACTGCACCCCGAACCGCAGCGCAGCGCACCCCACGCCTCGCTGCAGGGGGCATCGAACCCCATTATCACAGGTACTGCACCCCGAACCGCAGCGCAGCGCACCCCACACCTCGCTGCAGGGGGCATCAAACCCGTACCGCAGCGTGCTGCACCCCGAACCGCAGCGCATCGCACCCCACATTGCTGCACAGGGCATCGAACCCGTACCGCAGCGTGCTGCACCCCAAATTGCTGTGCATCACACCCCACGCCTCACTGCAGGGGGCATCGAACCCGTACCGCAGCGTGCTGCACCCCAAATCGCTGTGCATCGCACCCCACACTGCTGCAGGGGGCATCGAACCCGTACCGCAGCGTGCTGCACCCCGAACCGCAGCGCATCGCGCCCCTTATCGCAGCGCACCGCCCCCGTCACCCCGTATTGCACCCCAGAGAGCACTGCACAGCGCATCACCCCCAGATCGCGGTGCATGGCACCCCACGCCGCACCGACCAACCCTGCCCATGTGCGGAGGCAGATGTCGAAGCCCCCAGCCCAGCCCCGGCCCCGCGGCTGGGACATCTCCCCCCCCCCCCCCCCCCCCCCGGGGCACTGGTGACCCCCCCAGGGTTCCCCGGTCCCAAACCGCTGCTCACCCCCCATCCAGCGCTGCTGAAACGGGGCCGCGTCCCCCAGGGCTGGGCACAGCACCCGGGCTGGGCGGCGGGTGCTCCCCCGGCTGGGGGGCGAGGCGGGGGGGGAGGCGGGGGGCAATCGCCCACCTCTGGACCCTCTGCGAGGCGGGATGTCGGCTGAGCGTGGTGTGCCGGGACTGCAGTCGGCCTCCGCGTGGCCAGCGCCAAGAGGCGACACCCCGACACCTCCATACCCCAAAACCCCGTCACCCGCAGCGATACCCACCCGGCACAGCCGCCGTGCGGGGGCAGTTTGCCGTCCCGGCGGCTCCCCAGCACCAAGGCCGCGCTCATGGCGACCGCCGTGGGGACACGGCGGTGGGAAGGGGACCGGGACAGCCCCTCCGGCTGCTCCCATGGGGACGGCCGAGCCCCGTCCCCGATGGTCGGACTCCTTGCCAGGCCCCCCAACCACCCCCACCCTTGGGCTGGGAGAGGAGTAACCCCCCTGCACCCCAAAACGAGAGGAGCAGGAGCGGGACCCACGCACCCCCCACGCCGAAGGGCGTCCCAAGGGACGGGGGGGGGGCCCAGCGGCGCCGGCACGGCAGGACCCCACGAGCAGCGGGACCAGGTCCCGCGGGAGCGGTTGTGGCTCGAGCACGGCCCCGTGCCCCAAACGGCAGCTCGGGGGGGGGGGGGGGGGGGAGGGAAAGGGGGGGCTGTCATATTTTCCAGCACACTGGCTATTTTTAACCGCTCCCGCTCTCCAAAGGCCCGTGAAGATATTTGGGAGCTGGCAGGGCCGTGCCGGCCGTGTGAACGAGCTCCAGCTCCGCGCTGGACGCAGCAGCAGTCCTTCACCCCGGCCTCCTCCTCCTCCTCCTCCTCCTCCTCGCTGCCGGCCGGCCCTGTGTTTGGGGGGGGGGGGGGAACGAGGGCAGGACCAAGAGGGTCCGCGTCCCCCCCCCCCCCAGCCCCCCCAGCTCACCCCCCACCTGGCTGCCGTCCAGCCCTCCCCACGCTCGCCCCTTCTTTCCCCTTTCGCAGCCCAAATCCCTTCCCAACGTCCCCGCCGCCGTGCTCCCGACGTGGGAAAGGGCTGATCCCTGCCTGGGAGCGGAGGACGGGAACAGACTCGGTCCCCGGGGGCTGCTCAGCCTCCCGCCGTCCCCCCCGCCGTCCCCCCCCCCCCCCCGCACCCCATCGCCCACCCCGGCAGGGGAGCACGGAGCTCCCCACCAGCTCTCCCGTGCGGCTGCCGCTGTCCGACGGGAGAGGACGGCATCACACGAGCATCGGGCCGAGTATAGACAGAAAGGAAGGCGGTCGCGGCCCGGGAAGCGAGACGAGCAGCCGACCTAGATAAAACCACGATTTGGGCTCCCGGCGCCACCCCTCAGTGCAGGAGGGGACCCCCAAAAAATCTGATGGAGGCTTCAGGCTGCCCACGGGCAGGGGGAGAGGAGACGGGATCCCAGCGCGCATCCCCGACTCGCTCTGCCACCCGGCTCTCCTGCCGGCTTCCAAACCAACCACCTCCGCACCGCACTCTCAAGCCTCCCTCCTCCCAACCAAGCCTCCAAATCTGCTTTGTTTTCCCCCAAACAGACCTAAACCCGAGCAGCATCCCGAGGCGGGGGAGCTCCGGCCGCAGGGGAGCCCCGGCCATGGGGGAGCCATCCCTGCACCCCGAGCAGCGCTGCTCAGCACCGTGCACGGCCAGGATGGACCCTCGGGGCTGCCATGGCGGGGTCCCGGCCGGGAGCTCATCCCGCTCCCCGCGCCGAGCCCGGTAACGTGCCGGAGAAGCCAGCTGCTCCGGACTAGCGACACCCTCCCCCGGAGCCCAGCGGGTCGGGGATTTCCAACCCCAAAACCAGCTCATGAACGGACAACAGGACACTTCCACCTCGGGGCTCCCGGGGCCTCCCGGCCTCGTCCCACCCCGGCACCAGCTGCCGGCGATTAGGTTTCAGCGGGGCCGGCTTTGCCGCACACGGCACGGATGAGCAGGCAGCGAGAGCGGGAGCGCCCGGCACCACGGCAGACTTTGTCATCCCCTCGGCGCCATCTCGAGAGAATTTCATTTTCGGTGCGAGGGCCAACTTCCAAAGGAGGCAGGGTTTGCCGGGGGAGCGCTCCCCCCCCCCCCCCCCAGGCCCAGCTCAAGGCAGGACGCCATTCCCGGCGGCTCGGGCACGAAGCACGAGGGTTTTCATGGCTGGAGGGTGAGCGAGGAGGCGGGGGGGAGGGGGGGGGTGTCAGGCAGCAACTCGCGCGTCAGGAGAAGAAAACTCCTTGTTGGGAGGATTCCCTTTGCTCCAAGCCCTGGCTTGGATTTGAACCCCGAGGTCCCAGAAGCCGCAGCCTCACCCCACCGGCCTCTGCATCGTGCGGCCGAGATGGGGAGGGGGCTGCAGGGCTGAGCTCCCCAACAAGGACAGCGGAGCCCCGGGGGTAACGCGGGGACGTCTTCGTCCCGCTCCCACAGCCAGGGCAGGATCCGCTCCAGGGGTCTCGCCGAGGCTTCTGCAGGAGCAGGAGCTAAAAGCGGGAGAGCGGGAGAGCGGGGAAGCACTTCCCTGGGCGTAGAAACAGCTGGAGCCGGGGAGCGGCGAGGGCCGGGAGCGGAGCTTGGGCAGGGCGAGGACGGGACCCACCACTCGCTTCCACAGGGACGGAGGGAGGGAAACGCTCCCGAGGGCTCCCCGGCATGGCCGAACCACCTCGCCAGCGCCATTAACGCTGTGAAGGGCTGAACTGAACCCAGGCTCCCTCCGCGGAGCATCCTCCGTCGGCGGGAGAGGAGGGAGGAGGAGGAAGGAGGCAGGTGGCAGCTCCGGCGGCCGCAGACCGAGCCGGCCGTGCCTCTCGGGGCAGAGGCGAGCGCGTTTCGCTCCCGTTCCAGGCAGCGCCAGCAAGGGAAGCCGAGGCACATCCCCGGCGTGTGCCCAGAGCCGGAGCCAGCGCCTGGGAGAGGTGTGGAAGTCCCACAGGCGCACACGGGAGGGTCAGCCGTCACCAGCAAAGGTCCCCAACCGGGCAGAGACCTTCATTCCTGTGGAAGGAAGGGCAGGAACCAGGTTGGCGCGGTTCTGGGAGCGGTGCCCGGTCCCCGGGGCTCCCGCGGGTGGGAGAGCTGCCGGCGGTCACCCTGCAAACACCAAACCCCTCCGATACACCCAAACCTTTCACGGGGAGCAGCTGACCCCGGCACACGCCGAGCCTGGGCGCAGGGCGGAGAGGGGCGGCCCCGCCGCACGCAGACCCCGAGCGCGCTCCGCCCGCCGGCACCCCCCCGTTAGCCCGGCACGCTCGTCAGCTAACGACAGAAACAGCGAAACAAATTCCTCTTGCCCTTCCCAAGGCTGCAGGGGCTCCTGCAGGCAAGAACTTGTTTGTGTAACCGGAGTGGGCCAGCATCGGACAGGCGTGTGGGGAGTAAGCTGGGGTATTTTTACCCATTCACTGGTTTATCTTTGGCCACATTTTATGCTCGAGTTCCTGTAGCTGCGGCCGGAGTTCCTCCAGGCCACCAGCTCGGAGCACGAAGGCAAGGGGACAGCGACGGAACAAGGAGCCGAACCCACAGGGAGAATCCAGCCGGGATGCGGAGAGGCGCATCCCGCTCCCGACCGGGGCCGTGAGCGGGCAACCCCCCCGCCAGGACCGCCCTGACGGGAGCTCGAGAAGAAAACAGCCGACACCGCAGCTGCGACGAGGCAGAACTTTGTGCTGCCCGCACCCCGAGCCCGCCAGAGCGCCCGAGCCCTGCCTACCCCTTACCAGCACCGACCCCCACAACCCCAGCCCCCTCCTCGCAGGCCCAGCTTTTTCTTTTCGCCTTCCCCCGCCCAACCCGAGGGGATGACGAGGTCGTCTTCCTCCTCCTCCTCCTCTTCCTCCTGACTCTGCTCGGCTGCGGCCAGCTGGCGCCCGGCCAGCGGACCCAGCCCTCGTCCCAGTCTCGGGCTGATTAAGCCCGGTGAGATCAGACGCATCCCGGCGTTTCTGCCAGCTCACCCTTCCGGCACTCTGCAGGCCAATTTAATTTTCGTAGTGCGCTTTGCCGGCAGCAGCCGCGTCTCGGGAGCCCGGCCGGCTCTCCCCCCACCCCCTGCCAGCTCATTTCTCTCGCTACCGGCCCCATCCATTAAACGTCCTGGCACACGAACAGCCCAGGCGGCCGCACCTGACATTGGGACGCCCCGACAAGGACGATTCTGGATTATTTGAGATTTAGCCCCCGTCTTGCTCCCACCGCAGCCGGGAAGCGGGCGAGAGCTCGGGAATTCCCAAGCCGCGCAGGCTGGTCCACCTGGGAAGTAAAAGCGGGTTTAAGAGTCGTGCTCGGCTCCCTTCGGGCACCCCCGGCCCCTCCCTCGCCAGCGGGGAGCAGAGCGCTGCCCCGCTCATCACAGATCAGGGGGAGAAGGAGAGACGGCTCACCCGTCCCCCCCAGCACCCCGAAGACGGGGTGGGGACCCCGGCGCCTCGCGCCGCAGCCGAGCCGTGCCCGGGCTCTCGCTCGCTCACAGGGCACAGCCCAGGCCGTCCCCGGCCACACGGCTGGCACCGGGCCCCGTGGCCAGCACGGCTGGAAGCCAGGGGAGCCCGACACCCCGGCCCGCCCGCGAGGCAGCCGCGTACCCCTCACGCCACAGCACCCAGGCCCCTATAGCACCCATACGCGCCCCCCCCCCCCCCCCCCCAGCACAAACCCCTACAGCACCCGCAGCCCCAGATGGGCCCCTATAGCACCCGCAGGCGCCCATACCTCCAGCCAGG
>NC_134975.1:2476068-2539528 GCF_965638725.1 Aptenodytes patagonicus
AGATGGCGACTCCCTATGTGACTGACGAGACCGGTGAGTGCGGCCCGGCCCGGCGCCGCGGGGCGGGCGGCTCCCGTGGGGCTGGGCCCGGCCCCCTGGGGCTGGTGTCCCCCCCGGATCCATAGGGCGGGACCCAGCCCCGGTCCCTGGGGGGCAGGCGCCTCCCTTACCCCCCCCCCCCCGCCCCCCCCGGTGCCCGTGGGGCCGGCTCTCTCCCCGGTCTCTGTGGGGCCTCTCCCCCGCCCCATCTCTGTGGGGCAGGTCCCGTCCCCTGCCCCTATGGGGGGGGGGGGGCTCCCCTCTCCCTGCGGGCCTGGGCCGCGGCCCCGTCTCTGCGGGGCTGGGCGCCCCCCCCCCCCCGCTCTGTGTCCCCCCCTTTGCCGGTCGCTATGGGGCAGGACCCCTCCCCCGTCTCTGCGGGGCTGGGCCCGCCTCGTCCCCCCACCCCAGTGTCTGTGGTGTCCCACCGTCCCCACTCCAGTCCCGGGGTGGGTTGGGGGGGTGTCCCGGGGCCCGGTGGGTTGGGGGGGGGTCCCGGAGCCCCGTGGGTTGGGGGGTCCCGGGGCCCGGTGGGGTGTGTGGGGCTTCCCGGGGCCCGGTGGTTTGGGGGGGGGCCCGAGGCCCCGTGGGGTGTGTGTGTGGGGGGATCCCGGGGCCCTGTGGGGTGTGTGGGGGGGGTCCCGGGGCCCCGTGGGGTGGGGGGAGGGTGCCAGGGCCCCGGGGGGGTCCTGGGGCCGCCAGCTGACAGCACCTCGGCCTCGCAGGGAAGTATATCGCCTCCACGCAGCGCCCCGACGGCACCTGGCGGAAGCAGCGGCGGGTGAAGGAGGGATACGTGCCCCAGGAGGAGGTGCCGGTGTAAGTGGGGCAGGCGGCCGGGGTGGTGGTGGGGGAAGGGAATGTTCCCTGGGTGTTGGGGGGGGGAGGGGGGGGTGCTGGGGTCTGCCGCGCCGCGAGAGGGGAGCCGAGCTGCCGGAGCGTCCCGTCCCGCCCCCAGGCACCCCGGACCGCGGCCCCGCGACTCCGAGGGCTGCGCGTGCCGGGTTACGTCTTGAGGTCTCAGTCTCTTTCCAGGTGCCCGAGCAATTCCGACCCCCTCACCCTTACCCCATAAGCCGTATCCTGCCGGTACGTATCGACTCCCGCCCCAGTCCTCCTCGGGGTGGCCGTGCGGGTCCGGGCTGTCCCGCGGACGCGAGGAGGACCCCGAGCGGAGGCATCTGCCGGGGCGCAGAGCTCGGCGGCGGTGACCCGCTCCGAGGGCGGCTGCTCGGCCGCTGCGCGGTGGAGGGGGCAGAGCCCGCGGGTCGTTCCCCCCCCACCCCGGCCCCGGGGGAGAGCCGGGACACGGGGGCTGCTCCGCATCGGAGGTTTTTCTGGAGGCACTGAGCGATCCTGGGGATTGGCGCCGGGGCCTTTGGCACCGCGCCGGGGTCCTCGGCACCATCCCAGGGCCCTGCGGAGGGACGGCGGGGGAGAGGCGCCTTCACGGGCTCTCGTTCTGTGCAGGTACGAGAATAAATATGTGAAGTTTTTCAAAAGCAAACCCGAGCTGCCCCCGGGGCTGAGCCTGGAGGCCACCGCGCAGCCCGGCAAGCAGCCCGGCAAGGCGGAGAGCGGCGAGACGGGACTGTCCAAGGCGGCGAAAAGGAACTTGAAACGCAAGGAGAAGAGGAAGCAGCAGCAGGAGAAGGGGGAGCGGGAGACAGACGAACTGATCCAGGCTCTGGAGAAGGCCTCTCTGTCGGCGGGCGGCGGCGGCGGGGACAAGGGGCCGCCGGGGGACAGTCGGGCGGCCGCGCCGCAGCCGGCCTGCGGCAGCAGGGCCCCCGCCGAGGGGGAAGCCCCCGCCTCGGAGAAGAGCAAGAAGATCAAGAACCTGAAGAAGAAGCTGCGGCAGGTGGAGGAGCTGCAGCAGCGGCTCGACTCGGGGGAGATAAAGCAGCCGACGAAAGAGCAGCTGGAGAAGCTGGGGCGGAGGAAAGCCTTGGAGGAGGAACTGCGGGACCTGGAGCTGGACTTGTAAGGGGCGGGCGGGGGGATTCGGGGGGCGCGGGGACTCGGGGAGGGGGACGGGACGGGGGACGGGACGCGGGCGGCGTCCCCAGCGCGCAGGCTGCCCGGACTGAGCACCCGGCCCCCCCCCCGGCCCCGGGGATTTGGTTTGGGCGGGTGCTGTCGGTTTTTTTTTTCAGAACAGTTGTTCCCAGCTATCGGTGTTAGAAACCCAGCGACTCCCGAATACCTCTCTCCTTTTTTCTTTTTTTTTTTTTTTTCTTTTTTTTAAATTTTATTTGGGGGGCTGGGGGGTGTGGGCGGAGCCGTGCTGCGTCCAGGGCGGGGCAGCGGCCCCCCCCCCCGGCCCGATCTTCCCCGGCCCCTCGTGTTCTGTGTTGCGGCCTCTCCCTCCCTTTATTTTTAAAAATCATGCAATAATAAAATTGCGGTAGTGACCCGGCGCCGGGAGCTCGGTTCTGCCTTTCCCCCTGCGTGGGGGGGGGGGCACGAGGGACGTGGTGACGGCAGAGCCCGTCCCCTGCCTGAGCGGCCGCTCGGCCCCCGGGGGCCGGCTGAGCCCTCCCGGCAGCCGTGGGGGCACGGGGGGGGTGGGGGGGGCTCTCGCCCCGTCCCCCCCCCCACATCCAGCCCCAGCGAAGGAGCCGCGGGGTGGGACAAACCCCCCCTTCGTGTCCCCGGAGCTGGTGCTGCACTTCGGCTTCCTGGGCTCCGGCTGCCCCCCCCCCCCCCCCAGCCATGCCCCCCCCCCCCCATTTCCCAGGTGACGCCGCGGAGGGGACGAGCTGCCAGATTCCTCCCCGAGCTGCCTGGTGCGGGGGCAGCCCCGGGCGCCCGGCAAAGCCCCTCCGCTCCCCGGCTCGGTGCCACGGGGCCACCCCCCCGCCCCCCTCTGCGCCCATATTGGGGGGGGGGGGGGGATCCCCGCCGTCCCCCCAGGAGGGGCGTGTGGAAGTTGAGGAGCCGCTGGAGCGGGCGACGGGCGACTTGGGCGCAGCCAAGATCGCCGAGGCCACGAGGTGCGGGCGCCCGGTGACCCACGTGTCAGGGCGTCCCGAGCCCACCCCCCCCCGGCCGGTGGCTCCCCCCGGGGGTGCCGACTGGGTGGGTGTGGGGGGGTTGTCTCCCTCCCCAGGGCTTTCCAGCGGCCTCGGCGCTGCCGGGATGGCGCGGAGGGTCCCCTCAACCCGGGAGCACACGCCGGGGGGGGGGGGTCTGTGGGGTCAGGGGTGGGAGTATTGGGGAGGGGGGGTGTCCCGGTGACCCACCCCCTGGGGCTGGGCGGGTGCTGGTGCCAGCGGAGGGCAAGGGCGCACCCAGCCGGGGCCGAGCGCTGGGCGGAGGGGACGTCCCGGGGCATCGCGGTGGCCCCGTCCCGGGGCCGGGCACCCTCTGCCCACCACCCTCACGGCCCCCGGCTGCGGCATCAGACGCAGGGGGGCTCGTCCCGGCGGGGGCCCTGGCACTGATGCAGCCAGAGGCCCCCGGCCCCCTCCCGGCCCCCCAGCCCCTGCGCCGTCAGGACCTACTTCTTCAAAGGTGGGGATCTGGGGGGTCCCCACCACCACCCGCGTCCCCCTCGCCTCCAGCCGCAGGTGACGAGGTCTGGCGGTACCGGGGGGGGGGGGGGGTGTGTGTGTGTGTGGCCCCACGCTGGACCCCCACGATGCTCTTTAATGCGGCAGCCCCGGTACAAGCCCAGCGTGGGCCGGGGGGGGCCCTTCCGCGGGGTGGGGGCCGCCGTGGTCCTTTGGGGGGGCCCGGGGCAGGGCTGGGGAGGCCCCGAGGTGGGGTGAGACACACCCCCACCCCCCCCCACCCCCCCCCCCGCGGTGGGGTTAAGGCTTTCGGGACCCTCCGCAGCGGAGGGGGGAGGTGGGCTGGGCCCACGGTGCATGCGCAGGGTTTGGGTAGGTCCTACAAAAATAAAAGTGGGGCTTTATTTTTAAGGGGTCTCCTCCGGCGCCGGGGGCCGGGCAGGAGCTGGGGCGCGGGGTCAGGGCTGCCCCCCCCCCCCCCCCCAGGCTCTCCCCTCCGCGGGGCTGGCGAGGGGCAGGGGCTGCAGCGGGTGTGGGGGCAGGTTATGGGGCTGGCGGCTGTGGGGCAGGCTGTGGGGCTGGCAGCGGGAGGGCCCTGGGTTTGCCCCACCACCAGGGGACCCCCCCCCCCCAGCCCCTGGGGGGGGGTGTCCCTGACACCCACGTGCCCTGAAGCCCCGCCTCCCTAGGCCACACCCCGGGGGGGCGGAGCGTATGGCATCTCATTTGCCTATTTAAAGGGGCAGGCACAGTGGGAGTGGGGGGCCTGGGCGCCCCCAAGGCACGTCGGTGGGGCGCGGGCGCTCAGGGGCGGCGGCGGGGCGGGGGGGCGGTGAGGGGCACGGTGGAGCCGCAGTCGGCATCGGGGGCGGCGGCGGGGCCCGGCGCGGTCCCGCTCTCCAGCTGCCGGTCCCGCAGGCTCCGGATGTAGCTCTGGGGGGACACGGGGGTCAGCGCGGCCCCGCGGCCGCCGGCACGGCCCCGCTGGGGCACGGACTCACCGGGGCCAGCACGTCGCCCGCGTAGCGCTTGACGGGGGGGGGCTTGCGGCGGTAGGTGCCCTCGGGGGGGGCCAGGCTCTGCCGGCGCTTGGCCTCCTTCTGCCGGATCCGCAGCAGCTGCAGCCGCTTCTGCCGCCGGCTGAGAATGACTGCGGGGAGCGGGGGCTGAGCCCTGCCCCGCGTCCCCGTCCCCGGTGACACCTCTGTCCCCGTCGCCTTCAGCATCCCCATCCCCGTGGCCGTCGCCATCCCCGTCCCCACGGCCGTTCCTCTCGCCACCCCCGTCCCGTCTCCTTCCCCACGGCCGTTCCCATCGCCGTCTCCATCGCCAGCTCCTCTGTCCCCGTCCCGTTGCCGTCCCCTCCCCGTCTCCTTCCCCGCTGCCGTCCTCGTCCCCATTGCAATCCCCACCTCCCGCACCGCTGCCGTCGCCACCCACATCCCCGTCCCCGTCTCTTTCCCGGTCCCATCCTTGCCATCGTCCCTGTCCCCATTGCCGCCCCGGTCACCACCCCCATCCCATCCCCACCCTCGCCCCCCACCATCCCACATCCTCCGCGCTCACCCACGCCCTGGGACGCCCTCCCCACTGCCCCCCTGGGTGCTCCCGCCGTCTGGCACCCCCTGAGCTGGCCGGGAAGGGGGTGCCCCCCTGTGCCCCCCTCCCCCTCTCTCACCCCTACTCACCGTCGGTGTGGGAGAAGCCGTCAGCCGTCAGCTTCCACTGGAGCAGGATGGCGAGGAGGCTGAGTGCCGGCCAGGCGCCCAGCACCACCCAGCTGTGCCAGCACAGCGGCCCCGCTGGTGCCAGCCGCAGCCGGTCGTAGACGTAGAGCACCAGCGCCAGCGCCTCCACGAAATAGTCGGCGCAGACGACGACGACGGCGGCGCCGAAGACGGCGGTGGAGAGGACGGTCAGCGCCTTCGGCCACTGCAGCGCCAGGAGGGCGCAGAGCAGCGCCAGCCCCAGCAGGCTGCCTGCCGGCACCCAGGGGCTCGGCGGCGGCAGCACCGGCGCCGCCGCCACCAGCGCGGCCATGGCCAGCAGCAGCCCCAGCAGCAGCCCGGTGGTGAAGAGCCCGACGCTGCGCAGCAGCATGGTGACCAGCCCGCAGAGCAGCCCGATGCCCAGGGCGATGCCCGCGCTGGCCTCCAGGCTCAGCTGCGTCTCCAGCACCCGCTCCTTGTAGCACAGGAGGAAGATGACGATGGAGCCGAAGAGCAGCCCCGAGAGGAACATGATGGCCTTGAAGCAGCGGTACCCTGGCGCGGGCGCGGGGGTGTCACCGGGAGCTGCCCCGGCTGTGTCCCGTGGCTGTGACCCACGGCGTCCCCTGTGCCATCCCTTCTGGCCGTGCCCCATGGCCGTGCCCCGGCCCCCGGCCGTGCCCCCCGCAACGCCCCTCTCCTTGTCCCCCACCGTGTCCCTGCAAAGCCCCTCGCCGCCTGCCTGCCGTGCCCCCCCAAGCGAGCACCAGCTCTGTCCCCCGGCGATGCCCCCTGGCCGTGCCCCCCCCGGTCACGTCCCCCAGCCGTGCCCCCCCAACCATACGGCCCCATCCATGTCCCCCATCCATGCCCCCATCCGTGCCCCCCCAGCTGTGCCCCCCCAGCCACGCCGGCGCTCACCGAAGCAGCCGCAGACGACGCCGAAGAGGGCACCGAGGGCGCAGAGGGCGGCGGGGACGGGCTCGTAGGGGGGCCGGGGCTCCAGGGCGCAGCGGGGCGCGGGGGGGGCACCGGGCTCCATCGCCCGGGGGCTGCGGGGCTGGGGGGGTGTGGGGTGCTGAGCCCCCCGCCCCCCCCCGCTGCGCCCCCCGGCACCCAGCACACCACACTCCCCCCCCCCAGGCTCTGCGGGCGGTGGGTGAGCACCCCCCTCCCCACACCCACATCTGGCAGCGGCGCCGCGGGGCGGGGGGGGGCACATCTGGGGGGGCACCGGGCTGGGGGACGGGCGGCTACCGGGGGGGCTGGGCTGGGGGCACTGGAAACTGCGGGGAGCTGCCGGGGCGGGGGGGGGGCTGCGGGTGCTGGGGGGTGCCGGGAGGGGGAACTGGGAGCTGCTGGGGGCGGCGAGCGGGGGCCACCGGGAGCGCTGGGGGCCGGGGCCGGAGGGGGCGGGAGGGGGGTCCGGGCGGGGGGCGCCGCTCGGTCCCCGCCGCCCCCGTCCCGTCCCGGGACTCACCCGCTCGCTGCCGGTCCCGGGGGTCGCGGTGGGGCCCGGCCCGGCCACGGAGCCGAGACTCCGCCGGGAGCGGGGCCGGGGGCGGTGCGGGGCGGGACCGGGAGCGGGGCCGGGGCCGGCGGGGGGCGGGGAGGGGCCGGCGGGGCGTCCCGCGCGGGGCCGGGGCCGGGGCCGGGGCCGGGACCGGGACCGGGGCCGTGCCGTGGGGCAGGGCGGGGACCCGGCGCGGGGCGGGGGCTGCGGTCGCGGGTGGGCTGCGGGACCGGGTCCCGGCGTGGGGCGGGGGGCGAGGGCGGGGCGGGCCCCGGGGGGCGGCGGGGCGGGGGCCCGTCTGCGGGGCCGGGAGGGGACCCGCGTGGGGCGGGGTCCCGCGTGGGCGACGCCGCGGCCCCCGCCGGGCCCCTCGGCCGGGACAGAGGCGCTTTGTGCGCGGGGCACGTGACGGGGTCAGCGCAGGACGCCGGGGCCCCTCCCGGGGCGGCCGAGGCGTTAACGGGGAGGGGGGGGAGGCGCTGCCCCTTTAAGGGGCGGGGCGCAGGGGACGACGCCCCCTCCCGCCCCAGGCCCCGCCCCCGGAAGTGGGAGGCGGCGGCGGCGGCGGGCGGGCGGAAGGCGGAAGCGAGGCGGGTGAGCGACCCCGGGGGGGGGCGGGAGGCGGCGGCGACCCCCCCCCCGCCGGCACCGGCACCGGCGCGGTGAGTCCCCCCCCCGCCCCCGGTCGCCCGCCCCTGTCCCGTGTTTCCCCCCCCCGGGCTCCCCGCCAGCCCCGGGGGGGCCGCGCCGGGGGAGGCGGCGGCGGCCGAGCGGGGCCGCGGCGGGACCCCGAGCGCGGGCATGAGCCGCGCCTTTGGGGTGAAATCCCCTGAAATCGGCCTAAAAGCGTCCCCGGGGGGAGGGGGGTGCGCGTCCCGTGGGCACGCGGGGCCGGGCCGGGGGGGGGGGGTCCCGGGGCCGGTCGCGGGGGGTCCCGGGGCCGGTCGGGGCTGCGCTGACGCCGCTCTCGTCCTCAGGGCCCGGCAGGATGGCCGTGACCTAGGCCCGGCCGGGGCCAGCGGGGCGGCGCGGGGCCGCCGGGATGGAGCAGCTCCGGCACCGGGAAGCGGCCGCGGCCGAAGGAGGCGACGGCCCCGGCTGGAGCCGGGAGCCCCCCGGGGACGGGGGGGGCGGCAGCCCCGCGGGGGACAGCGCCGCCTGGAACGGGAGCTGTGGCCGGCAGCCGGCCGCCGGCCTGGAGGAGGAGGAGGAGGAGGAGGAGGACCACGACCTGCCCTTCCCGAGCCCCGAGTGCTCCTGCCGCTGCCGGGGGGAGCCGGCCGCCCCCCCGAGCCCCGCGGCCGAGCGGCGGGACGGATCCTGCAGCCTGACCTGTCACAACCGGGCCGCCGCCGCTGCCGCCCCGGTGCTGCCGCTGCCCCGCGGGCAGGAGGAGGGCGGCGAGGAGGACGGAGGCGGCGAGGACGGCGCGGGGAAGGGGGGCCGGAGGACGCGGAGGCGTCAGAGGCATCGCTCGGCCCCCAAGGAGAAGGAGGAGGGCGGCCGGCGCGAGGGCGGCGCGGGCAAGCGGCACCGGCCGGCGCGGAAGAGGAGCCGCGGGGATGGGGCCGAGTCGCCGGGGCCGGCAGAGGAGCTGGCCGGCTGCCGGGGGCTGCTGGCGGCGGCGCTGGCCCAGGCGCGCAGGCTGGGCGCGGAGGCCGGCGGGTGGCTGCTCTGCTCCTGCTGCCGCCTCGGCGCCCGCGACCTGGGCTCGGCGCAGGCCGGCGTGCGGAGCTGGGGCCGGCGGGTGGGCCAGCGGGCCCGGAGCGGCTCCCTGAGGGCGGCCCGGTGGCTGCGGGCCGGGGCAGGGCTCTTCCTCCGCCTGCTCTGGATGCTCTGCGCGCTGCTCCTCCTCCTCCTCATGCTGCTCCTGGGCAGCCTGCGGCTCTGCTGGCGCCTGGGCGCTGCCGCGCTGGCCGCCGGCGCGGATCGGCTGGGCGGGAGCCGGCGGGCGGCCCGGCTCTTCGCGCTCCTGGATGCGGCCGTGCTCCGCAGGACGTGGGGGCTCCTCGGGGAGAGCCGGACGTGCCGCTACCTCTGGGACCGGCTGCAGAGGCGGCCAGCTCCCCCCTGGGCGCCCGGGGGGGGTCGGACAGGCGGGCCGGGGGACGTGGCAGCCGGTCCCGACGGGGGGGCTCCCGCCGCCGGCTCTGGGGAGGAGGTGAGCCGCTTGCTGGCCATGGCGGAGGTGCCGGAGGAGGAGCTGAACCCCTTCCAGGTGCTGGGCGTGGAGGCGACGGCGTCGGATGCCGAGCTGAGGAAGGCCTATCGCCGGCTGGCGGTGCTGGTGCGTGCGCGCCGTGGGGCTCTGGGCAGCGGGTGTCCGTCCGTCCGTCCCCCTCCCCGAGACGCGGCGTTGAGATTTCCTCCTCTTCCCAGGTCCACCCGGACAAGAACGAGCACCCGAGGGCGGAGGCGGCGTTCAAGGTGCTGCGGGCGGCCTGGGACATCGTCAGCAGCCCGGAGAGGAGGAAGGAGTACGAGATGTGAGTGGGCGCAGCTGGGGCGTGCGAGGGGACGGGGAGGGTTTGGGGGCGCCGGGGCTGCCCCTGCCCCGTGCCGGCCCCCCTCCCTACGCGGGGTCTGACCCCGGTTTTCCGCTCCCCCCCGCCGCCGCAGCAAGCGGATGGCGGAGAGCGAGCTGACGAGGTCCATGAGCGAGTTCCTGAGCCGGCTGCAGGACGACCTGAAGGAGGCCATGAACACCATGATGTGCAGCAAGTGCCAGGGGAAGCACAAGTGGGTCTGGGGGCGATGGCGTGCCTGGAGGGGGGGGCCCCCAAAGCGAGGAGGGGGTGGTGGAGGCGGGGGGGGGGGGGGAGGGGGCGGGAGGAGAGCCAGTGCCGCTCCCGCGAGGGTTGGAAACGCCTGCCCTCGCCGCAGGAGGTTCGAGATGGACCGAGACCCCCTCAGCGCCCGCTACTGCGCCGAGTGCGGCGGGCTGCACCCCGCCGAGGAGGGCGACTTCTGGGCCGAGTCCAGCCTGCTGGGGCTGAAGATCACCTACTTCGCCATGATGGACGGGAAGATCTACGACATCACGGGTGGGTGCCGCCTCCCGGAGCCCCCCCTGCCCCAGACCGAGCGAGTGCCGCCGCCGGCCGTCGCCCCTGCGCCCTTGCCGGGGCGGCGTGACCGGCGGCCGCGTGTCTCTTGGCAGAGTGGGCCGGCTGCCAGCGCGTGGGGATCTCCCCGGACACCCACCGCGTCCCCTACCACATCTCCTTCGGCTCGAGGAGCTCCGGGCCGGGCGGGCGGCAGAGGTCAGTCCCGGCGACGGGAAAGGGGCCCTGACCCCCATCCTGGGGGTGGGACGGGGCTGGGGGGGGGGGAGGCTCTGAGCTCAGACAGGACCCCCACCCCAAACACCCGCTTTCCCCCCGCAGAAGCGCCTCCAAGGGCAGCCCCACCTCGGCTGCCGACCTGCAGGACTTCTTCGCCCGCGTCTTTCAGGGGAGCTCAGGACCGATGCCCGGGGGGCCCTTCCCGCCGCCCCCCGCCCCCCCGGGGGCAGCGGCCTCCCCCGGGGTGCCCCCGAGGGCCGAGGGCGCTGCCCCCAAGGGCGACGCGAAGCACAAGAGGCGGAAGAAGGTGCGTCGGCCGTTCCAGCGCTGAGCGGCGCCGGGCAGACGGCGCTCTGCTGGGCACGAAAAGGGCTCTTTCGAATAAAAAAAAAATCTATTTTTCTTTTTTTTTTTTTTTTTAAAAAAAAAGAAAAAAAGTAATCTCTGTGTCTAAAAGTAACCAGGGAGTTTGTGGGCTGACGCGGCCGACGCGAGCAGGAGGAGCTGCGCGTTGGAGCCAGCCGTACCAAAGAGCCCGGCGGGGCAGCCGGCGGGGCCGGGCAGGCAGGCGGGGGCCGGGATGGACAGACAGACGGACAGACCGGCCACCGCATCGCTTCAGGGTTATTGTAAACGTTCAGGTGACGCCTCCGCAGCTCGCGGGGAGGCGGCTGCTGGAGCCGCTCCGCTCCGGAGGGAAGGGAGCGGCGTCCGGCCCCGGTGTCGGGGGGGGGGGGGTCCCTTTCCCTCCGTGCTGATGCCCTGGCCCCCCCCCCCGATAAGCTGCTGCTTCTCCTTCAGGCGCAGCTGCGGGGCCAAAGCTGCCGGGGGGCCGCTGGAGGGGGCTCACGTGAGCCCCCCCCCCGGGCTGCGCCTCGCCCCGAGGAGCTGCGGCCGGGCAGCCTCCGCCAGCACAGTTTGCATATTATTATTATTTTTTTTTTTTAAGCAGCTTGTTCCTTTTTGCTCGTACAGCTCTTTGTCACCGCGCACATCCCCTTTCTATTAATACAGCCGCGTACATTAGCTGTGCTCTCCTCTGCGCGGCACTGCCCAGCCGGGACCCCGGCGTCACCCCCCCGGGCCCCCCCCCCCAGCGCCTCTGGCTGTGCCGGTTTTGCCTTTCCTGCCTCAACTTTGCTTGAGGGACCCTCGTCCCCTTCCCTCAGCGCTGGGGACGAAGAGCAGCTTATTATTCTTCCTAAAAAAAGCGAAGTCGGGAGGCAGGAGCTGGTCACGGGCCACTGCCGAAATCCCGAGTTCTCTTTGCGAGTGGTTTTTGCCGAGCGTCCGGCAGCTCACCGAGCGGGCAGCGTTTCCCGGCCCTCCGAGCCGCGGGCCGGGCAGGGGGACGGCGGCTGCGCCGGTCCTTACCGTGGAATAACAGCCCTTGGGGGCTGCGCGAGGCTCCCCGGCCTGCGACCGCCCGAGCGGGGCCGAGCTGGGTGCTCAGGGGGAGATGGCCGCCGCCCCCCCCCCCCCCCCCCGGGCCGAGCTGCCGGGGGGGGGGACGATCCCGCCCGAGCCGAAACGCCCCGAGAACTGCTGCTGTCGGCCACGATTGCTTTTCGCTAACCTTTTTCTACTCCCAGACCGGAGCGGCTGGGTTTTAAACGGTAGTGTACCTCTTTCTTATCACTTTTGTTAAATTAAAAGTACGGTTTGAAGAAGTCTGGCTGGTCTGTGCGGGGAGGGGTGGGCGGGAGACGCGAGCCGGGGCTGGTCCCACCGCGAGGACGCCGCTCCAGTCGCTGTAAGTTCTTTATTACGGTGGAAAGATATAAAACATGAGGACGAGGGAGGTGTAGGTGGGCGACTCTTCCCACTGGTCAGCAGTTCTCCCCTCGTAGGTGCTTTCTGCACGGTTACGCGGGGGTTAGCTCGAAGGAAACATGCACGTGTGACACGACCGCTTGCTCCGTACCGCTCGGCTGCGCTCCTCTCCTCGCCAAAGAGAGAAAAGCCCCTTTGAGACGGAGGAACCTCGCTAAAAGCCGGAGTGGTCCCTGCGCCCGCACCCAGCCCTCCTCACGCCTCGCCCCTGCCCTCCAGCCAGTGCCTCACGCCGCTCCGGCGTCCCCTCGGCGTCCCCCGGCTCCGCAGCCTCTCCGCTGGAAGCGCCGCGTGCGCCGGGCCTCAGTACTTGTTGATGCCAAAGACCCGCACGCCGTGGAACTGGGGCAGCTTGGGCAGAAGGACGCTGAGCAGGGAGGCCGTGTTGATGACGAAGTGCGCGGGGTCGTATTTGGTGTAAAAGCTGGTGAGGAGGTACCTGGGGGAGAAAGGGAGGCCCCGGGTGAGCTCCGTGCCGCTCCCACCCTCCCCTCCACCCGCACCGGGGGGATTTCGGGTGCCTCGCTGGTGCTTCCCCTACAAAACGGCACCTCGCAGCTGGGGAACCCTCTCCAGCCCCAGGACCCGTCCGTGCCAGGGCGGCTGTGCCGACAGAAGCCCAGCGGTCCCACCGTGCGCCCTAGACACCCTCCTGAGCGCGCCCCCCCCCCCCTCCCCGCCCCGTGCCCCCCTGCCTCGTTCAGCGGCACTCACAGCACTACCGGGGAGATGCTGAGGAACTTGCGCGACGAGGTGCACTGCGTCCCGTAGTCTATCTGCTCCCAGTGCGTGAGGAGGCGATCCTTGCCCTGGTCCGGGGTCTCGAAGGGGGTCCCCTTCACCGTGTGCAGCAGCAGGTACATGACCTGCAGGTTTCGAGGGGAGAGGAGATGTAAAGCGAGCCCGGGGACAGTCCGCCGCTGGGACAGCAACGTGCTTGTGCCTTGTCACAGCTGTTTCCCGAGCTAACGGCCCTTCACCAGCTACGGCTCCCCCGCAGCGCCAACCCCCCAGCCTTCCCCTCGGTGCCCCGGGGGAACCAGGAGCTTCCCTGTAGCCCGGGGACATGGAACCGTGCCCGGCGAACGCCAGCCTGCGTGCTCTCCGGCCCTGGGAGAAAAGCGGGCCAAGCTTTGACTAACCAGGTTGTGTATGACGTTGGTGAGCGTCCAGACCACAGGAATGCTGAAGAACGGGATGCTGAGGAGAACGACGTGGAGGACTCCCACGGAGATCACATACGCCAGCCAGATCCCCCGGCTGTTCATCACCCGCGTGTTGGGGTTCACCTCGCTGTGCGCCACGCCGACGTTCATCCTGGAGCGGACAAACGGAGGGTTCCGGAGGTCTCCTCGGAGAGGTGTTCCCGAATCTCTGCAATTCCTAACCCAGCCAGGGCTCGTGGCGCAGCCCCAGATCCACCGTCTTCCTGCAAGCCCCTCTCGCCCCGGCCTTCCCACGTGCCGAACCTCAGCACGCCTCTGACGCCAGCCCCCTAATCAGTGACTCCGCATCTCTGCCTTAAGGACAGGAACACAAAAGCGAGGAGAAAAGAAAGGAGCTCACCCCCGGCCACTAGAAACGCTGGGAACAAAGGAAGAACCACCCCGTAACGGGGCTCCCCTCTCCCCGGCGCTCGCCCCGCGGTGCTTCCCCACCGGGCGGGGAGGCAAAACGCCTGACACCCCCCGCAGCGAGCCCGGCTCCTCGGCCCTAAGGCACCCGTGGGGGCCGCGAAACGACCACAGATCCCTCCCCTCCGGGGGAATATTGCCCTCCCCAGGGCCGGGCACGCCTGCTCCCCTCATGGCCCGGCCCTGCCGCCGTGGCCTTGCAGCCCCCCGGCCCCTCGCAGCCCCTCGCTCCGCTCCCCCCAGCCCCTCGCAGCCCCTCGGCCCTCGCAGCCCCCCCGGCCCCTCGCAGCCCCCCGGCTCCGCTCCCCCTGGCCCCTCGCTGCCCCCCCGGCCCCTCGCAGCCCCCCGCCCCTCGCAGCCCCCCGGCCCCGCTCCCCCGGCTCCGCTCCCTCCGGCCCCTCACTGCCCCCCCGACCCCTCGCAGCCCCTCGCAGCCCCCCGCTCCCCCGGCCCCGCTCACCCGGCCCCTCACAGCCCCTCGTTCCCCCCGGCCCCTCGCAGCCCCCCCGGCCTCTCGCGGCCCCTCGCAGCCCCCCGGCCCCTCGCAGCCCCCCGGCCCCGCTCCCCCGGCCCCTCGCAGCCCCTCGATCCCCCCGGCCCCTCGCAGCCCCCCGGCCCCGCTCCCCCGGCCCCTCGCAGCTCCCCGACCCCTCGCAGCCCCCCGCTCCCCCCGGCCCCGCTCCCCCGGCCCCTCGCAGCCCCTCGCAGCCCCCCCGGCCCCTCGCAGCCCCCCGCTCCCCCGGCCCCGCTCACCCGGCCCCTCGCAGCCCCTCGCTCCCCTCGGCCCCGCTCCCCCCGGCCCCGCTCCCCCGGCCCCTCGCAGCCCCTCGCAGCCCCCCGGCCCCTCGCAGCCCCCCGCTCCCCCCGGCCCCGCTCACCCGGCGGACTCCGCGGTCGTTGCCAGGACCCTGCCCGCCCCCGGGCTCGTCTCCAGGAAGCCCGCGCGCCCGGCCCGCTCTCTCCATTGGCCTCCCCGCGGCGTTTCCCCCGCTTCCATTGGCCGCTCCGCCCGTCGCTCGGCGCCGCCCCGCCCCTCGCGCGGTGGCAGGCCAATACCGGGCGGAAGGCGCGGGCGAGGACTGGCCAGTCGTGAGAGGTGGTGTTGGGAAGTGGTTTGAAATCGCCGGTCCAGGAAGCGCGGCGCTGATTGGGCGATGTGCGGTCGACGGGGGCGGGGCCGGCAGCGGGCTGTGGGGGCGACAAGATGGCGGCGGAGACTGTGGAGCTCCATAAGCTGAAGGTACCGGCCGAGCCGCCGCGGCCTCGGGCCCCTGTAGCGGGGGCCCCGCCGGGGAGGGCCGCGGCCCGGCCCGGCCCGGCCCCCTGGGGGTCCCGGGCTCCCGCCGCCGCCGGGCCTCGCCGCCCCCGGCCCGGGGGCGCAGCGCCCGCCGCTGCCCGGAGCCGCGGCCTGCGGGGGCGGCCGGTTCGTCCCCGCGACTGGGAGCCCCTCGAGGCCGCGCTCCCCCCCCCCCCCGGCCCCGCGGTCCCGGCTCCTCCTCGGCCCCGCCGGGCGGGTTGGGCCGCGCACGCACATGGGAGAGCCCCGCCGGCCGTCCCCGGCCCGGGGAACCGTCCCGGGCGGATCCCCGGCCTCGCCTGGGGCCCGCGGCGGTCACCCCTCCTACCCGGGTCCTCCTTGATCTCGCCTGGGAGCCGCCTTCTCGCCGCTGCCCGCCCCGGGGTGCCGGCGAGGCCTCGGTGGCGGCGGGCGGCGTCTGCCTGGGGCTGGCCCGGCCCGCGGCAGGCGCTGGAGGGCGACCTGATGAGACAACCGGGTTATCTGGGGTAAAACCTGGGAGCCCGCGATCCAGGAGCCCGGCTGGTCTTTAACGTGGGGAGGGAGCCTTCGAGGCTCCTGAAAAAGCGAATTGTCTTGCCTTGTTTGTATGCTCCCCCCCCCCAATTAGCATTATTCATTTGTTTCTTGGCGTGCTTCTGCGCGCACTAATCGGAAGCTCCTTCTGTCCTGTAGCTGGCTGAACTGAAGCAGGAATGTCTGGCCCGTGGCCTGGAAGCAAAAGGCAACAAGCAGGATCTGATCAACAGGCTCCAGGCTTACCTGGAGGAGCACGGTGGGTGCTGCGGGCCGGCGGGGCCGGTCCAGCGGGGTGGGGCGTTCGTTAGTCGGCCCCTTCCCAAAGTTTTCGGTGGTGAGAGATCCCCTGGGCTTCGACCTTCGTTCGCGTGGAACTCCTGGGTGAAAGAGAAGAGCCCTGGTCCGAGCGCTTTGCTGTAGCTGCCTTTGCTTCCCGCTTTCCCGAGGGAAATTCTCATAGCAGGCTTCATCTGAGAAGCCAGAGGCATTCCTGAAGTAATTTGCTACTGCAACTGCGCTGTTGTTTTCTCCTCCAGCTGAAGAAGAAGCAAATGAAGAAGACGTTCTGGGAGAAGAAATAGAGGTAAGTCTTCTTTTGGGCAGACTCTCCTGGCAGCGGCCCGTGCAGGGGGTTTCTGGTTTGCCTGGCGGCGTGCGACCTCCCGCCGGCTGCGTCGCGGTTCAGCGCATGAGGAACGAGGCAATACCTGGGGCCGTGGCTGTTTTCATGCACCGTTGTCGTGCCTTGTTGGGTCTAAACCCGCAGTTTTTTTCTGCAGAGGCTCGGTGTCGCCGTGTTAGCCTGCCGAACGCGCGGTGGAGGTTCTGGCAGCGTGTGTAATCTTGGTGCGTGGCCGCCGGTTCCGAGCGGGGTCATTCCGTCCACGTTCAGCAGGGTTCGCGCCGCGTTGCCCTGTGTGTTTTGTCACGAACTGAACAGTAAATGCCGTTGGAGCGTGACGTGCTTTTAAGAAAGGATACGTAGGAAGAACTTGCCCGGCTGGTGCCCTGGCAGCGCTGGGTGTGGGCTTGGCGGGGTGGCCTGTGGGAGCGAGCCTTAAAGCAGGAGAGTTTGTTCTGAGGGGGGTGAGGAGATCCGACCTGGGAAAGCGCTTTGCGCTCGGAACGCCAGCGGGAACCTTTTCTTCCAACTGTCGGGCTCTTTGCCGCCTGGCAAGCGCGCGCCCTGCGAGGACGGGTGGAGGATGTGGCAGCTTTCTCCCCGGTTTCGCAAAAAGCCTTTGGTGAGAAGTGAGGTGGGTCTTACCGGATCGATGCCGGGCGTTGAGCGTGAGCGCTGTGTAGTTTCGGTGTTCTTTGCTGGCGCTGCTTGCGGGCTCGAGAACATCTCACTCGAGTTATTTCCGAAGCCTTGCGAAGCCCAGACTTTCTGGTAAGGGATCAGACTTTGGATAAAACAAGAGTCTGCGTCCCAACAGCTAGTGTTCAAGCCCTGCCAGACTGAGGCTGTGCGCACCAAATATTACTTCTTGCCGCACACCTTGCCTGAGCGGGCCGAGTTCAACACGTAAGACGGAGATCTTTGGATGCCTGCAGGCTGAATTGCAGGCGCGTGCCTTTTAAACCGGCGAGAACCCAAAAGACTTGACAGCGTCCCCGCTGTGGTGTTTCTCTCTTGCTCAGCTGGCCGGAGTATTCGTTATCTGACCTCCTCTCAACTCCTTGACTTGCAGGAGGAAGAGCAGAAGCCGGTAGAGCCGCCCGTCAAAGTAGAAGAGCCTCCCGTAAAATCGCCTGATGTGTAACTATCCTTTCTGAGTAGACCAAAGCAAACCCGTGGGGTGCGAGGGCCGGTGGCGATAAAGCTTCGTACGGCCCCGGTTTGGAGTTTGGGCTGAAGGGAGGTCCCGGCACACGTTGGAGCGGGATGGTGGCCCCTGCCTCATCCCCGTGCGACAACACGGTGGTCCGCCGGCCTGCGCGGCTGCTTTCCCCTCCGTGGCTCAAAGGAGGAGGCGAGCCCCGGGCTCGTGGCTGCCGGGCCCGAGGTGGGGTGTGGGCAGGAGGGGGCGTCCTGTGCCCGCCGAGCCGCGCCGGCCAGCGCCAGCTCCCAGGTCCCAGGCAGAATTGCTTCCTGTGAAAGTGCCATTAAACCATTACTACCTTTCAGGGCATAAAATGAGAAACCTGTCCAGGAATCTGGAACAAAAGCAGTGCATTTTTCTAAATGGGAGAGCTTAATGAGGCTGGCTGTGACCCACTGTTTTATGGGAGTTGTTTGGAGGAGGAGGATGCTATTTCATTTAGCCTGGGAACTTCCGAACTTTGTCTCTTCCTCTTTTGTTTTCCCCCCTCGAGCCTGAGCTCTGTTTTCGGAGCATAAACTTTGTGGAGCACGCCCACTCCATTATATTTTCGTTCGGTCTTTTTACAGGTCTCGCTGTTGTCAGCTGCACGTTGTTTAGGAAGTGTGTGCCTGAAACGCAGCCTGGGCTCGGGGTGCTGGTGCTGGCCTGGGGAAAGCTGCCTGTGGCTGTCCCATGAACTAGAACAGAACAATCCTTTGTATTTGAGGGCCATAAAGGAATAAAGCCCTTCGGGGCTTGCAGTCGAGGCTTTGGGCTTCTAACAAGAGCCGAATGTTACTGTTAAGAGCCTTAAGACGGGCAGGGGGTTATTCCTGGGTGCGCAGGGCTGCGGCCTCGTGCTGTCGTATCCACCCGGCATTTTGAGACGCATCTGCAGCGCCCCGCTAAAATTGCAGAACGTTTCTCTTGCCTTAAACGGAGTTAATTGTTCCTCCAAGCCCGCGTAGAGAATGGGTGAGAGCGTGGCTGGTTCTTGTGTCTTCTCCAGCTTGCTTCCCATCATTGCCAAAGGAATTCGGGAGTGCTCAAGGCACTGGTTAGGCTCACAGGAGAACTCACGGCTGCGTCTTCGCTGGGTCGTGTGTTTCCCGCCCCTAATACACCCTAGACTTCGGTTATAGGTTTCGCAGGCTTCATACTTCACTTTAGCATCGATATCTGGCTCTAAACTTGCCCTCAGAAGGGGGGTTGTGGCTGCTCCTGTTCTAAAAACAGGCCCTCAGTTAAGATGGCGGTGGTGTTGCCAGAGACGGGTGGCTGGGAGGAGAACCCCGATACCTCTCCCGCTGGGGCATGCCTGTGAAACGAGCGGGAGCTGTTCTGACCGATTTCTCTCTTTCCCGACGCCTCTAGGATTACGGAAAAGAAGGTAGTGAAAATAACGTCAGAGATATCGCAGATGGAGGTAAGGTTCCTTCTGCTACTTTATCCTCCGAGGTGTCGGTTTCCTTATTCACTTCATTCAGAGTCTCTTTTGTGTGTGGCTGGGGCTGTGTCAGTGTTTCCATTGTAAACCTGCTTTATTTTTCCTTGATTTTATATTAATGACCGGTCGCTGGCTGTGGAGTGACCTGGCAGGGTGGTGACCCCACGGCACGTTTCGTTTTGACGCTAGATCTCAAGGAATGCTTCTCTCAATTGTCCGTTAATGCCTCTTCCCGTGCTGCTCGCTGCCCTTGCTTTCCGCCACCAACCACCATTGACCCTACCTCAATATTTCCAACTTAGCAGCGACAAGCTGAGTCGTTCCTGGGGTGTCATTCCGTGGCAGACAAAGATGGGCTTTGCCCCGTAGCGTCCCCTGCTCTGGATGATAAAGGCTGATAGACTTGAACCGCCTCTGTTATGACTCTGGTGTATAAATTGCGTTTCCTGCTGTTGCGAACACGAAAAGTTCCGCTGCGGAGTTCACCAGGCCGTGGCACATCCCTGTCCCTCGGGCCTTGCTGCAAGCCCCGTTGCTTCAGACACATAAAACTACAAAGCTTTGTTGAGGATACGCTTCAGGGAGTAATCAGCTGGGGAGGAACTGATACGAGCTAACAGATCATCTCATCTTTATCTTCTCTTTGTCACTTACATTTGCTGGGCTTATTTAAAACAAACACACTTAGAAGCTGCCGATTCCTCTGGGAAAACTTTGCGAAACTTTGAGTTTCAGGAATCTGATTGTGGTTCTCTAATCCCGCCCCCCCCCCCCTTATTTTTGTGCTCATGTTCCATAAGAAAGAAATCGCTATGAAAACATGATTCTTGTCTCCCTGCTGTTCGCCACTACTTTAGAGTTTTAATCTTCTGTTTGGGACACGATCATTTCCACAGCAACCGGGGTGGTGTCGCAAGCGGAGGATTATGACCTCAGTGAAGGAGTAATGAGGAGAAACATGGTACCTGATGTGAGCTGGAAGGTGTTGCTGAAGGAGCGATGTCCCCTGTGATGCGGGGCTGCCCTTGGCCGGAGCTGGTTAAAGAGCTCATTAAGCGAACTTGCTGAAGTTACCCTCTTGCCCTTTGTTTTTCACCAAATTCTGCCGAACCTGTTTGCAGGAAATCCACTTTTTTTTTTTGATTGAGTGCGAACCGGGTCTCAGCAAAATTATGTCGTAGATGGTTTTTGAAGACAAAAGGGAATTATTTTCCCATACAATGCATAATTGAACGCTGGAGGCAGTTAATGTGGGCTGTTACAGATGCTAGAAATACGGATGAGTTCAAAAGCAAGGAGAGAAATTCCTAGGAAGGGCGACCATGAGGGATAAACGAATGCAAATGTGAGCGCAGCCTGAAATTCAGTCAGTCGTTTGCTGTGGATGACTCGAGCCTGGGAGGCAGACCACCCATCTGACTGCAGCAGTCACCTTCGGGGGGGATACTGGGGTAGCGGAGCCTTTGCTCCGATCCGGCATGGCTTTTCCGTAGCCGAGAGTCCTTTCAGAAGCTGCCTCTTCGGGTATTTCTCTTGGATATTCTTCAACGCGTCAGAAAGAATAAGGAAATATGCTTTGACCCGAGTGGTACGTTACGCTGTCTTTATTGTTCCTACTCAGTTGAGTAAAAGTTCCTCAGCACTGACACGGTTAGGAGCGGTGTTCCTAATCCATCTTTTCTAAACATTTATGTTTTGATGCACATGTTTGTTACGCTCCTCACTGTGCTTTTGGCTAAAGTCAATGTTTCCATTAAAATAATATCTGTTTCTCTAACCTTTAAAACACCAAACACATTTTTGGGCCCTTGTGTAATAATAAAATGTTAAATATTTCCCTTAAGCTTTTAAGGGGATTTAATACTCGTAGGTGCAAACCCTTGCACTTCCGATGTTTCCAAGCTTTTCCGTGCCCAGGGCAGCGTGCTCTAAGCCAGGCAAGCCTTGCCCGCAGCAAGGGCAGCAGGCCGAGTCCTTTCTACGTAGCTGAATTTCGTCTTGAATTGCGCTGCTAATGGCAAACTCTGCTCGCGAGGCTGAGCCAACCGCATGAATAGTGTCGGCCTCTTGTGAAAGGGCTTGTGCCAAATAAGTAAGTCCCCTGAAAACAAACACCCCCCCCATCCCCTTTTCTAGCATATTTGGCCTTTTGCTTAGGGGGGAAGAAAAGGAAATCTTGTTTGCCTCTCTTCTTGCAAATCAGCCGAAGCCGGTCGTGCCTACCGCTTGCTTCCTGCCTCCGGGAGGGAAGTCGGGGCCGCTCCCTTTGTAGTCCCTGCCAGGAGCACTGCTCCTTTCCCCCCGGCACAAGGGCTTCCCTGGGCGAGGTGTGCAGCGCTCCAGCCTGCGTGCTGGCACGCCAGCCTCCAGCGCAGTTGCAGCCTTGTCGCATCTTAACGTAGTCGCCTGTCTCTGTCAGCTCCCCGGTCCCCTTCTCTTCTGGCACGTCTACCTTTCCTAGGAACAGCCCCCAAGCAGCGGAGTGATGGCGTACCTTTTTTTATTAGGTTTTTTATTAGGCCTGTGTTTATCGGAACCCTGAGAGTGCCTTTTGGTCAAGCGCACGTCCTGGGGGCCGTGGGGTGGCTTCTCGGAGGGCACAAGCCAACGGAAGGTGCCTGCAGCATCTCTCTCTTTACCTGCGGGTGCAGGGGGGTGTTTTTCCCCTTTCCAGACCGCGCTGCTGGTCTAGGCGGGCACATTGGAGCGTTAGCCCACCGCGTGTTGAGTTTGCGTGCCTCTCTCCATCTGCAGAACCTCCTTTCTGTACCCTTCAAATCTTCGCTCTTCCTCAGTTGGTTCCTTTCTCTCCCTCCTCCAGCGAATGCAGAAGAGGGCTGAACGCTTCAACGTGCCCGTGAGCCTGGAGAGCAAGAAGGCAGCGCGGGCAGCTCGGTGAGTCTACGCTCGGAGCCTTCTCCCCTCTTCTTGCTTGGGAGAAGACCTCTCCGGACACGTCTGCCCGTGGCAGGTTGCGTTGGTGGGAGGTGAACGTGGCTCTGTGCTGTGCTCGGCTGGTGGGACAACAACGCTGGGGAGGAGGCTGAAAAATGAGGTGGGGGTTGCCCCCAGCCTCAGCAAATGACGGGCAGCTTTACTGGAGGGTTTGCAGCCACACAGCTGCAGGGAGGTGGTGCTCCTCGTGAGGCAGGAGACCCCCACGTCAAATTTGGGCTGTGTCTGATTGTGGAGTGCTTGATGCATGCTTTACTGGTTGCTTGGGCTAAAATACCCTTGAAATTTCTGGCGGTTCTCACAGTTATTCTGGGAAGACAGGGCAACGAAAGGGGAAAATGAACTGCTGGTGATCCGACTAGCTTTCTGGACTTTGAGGTTGGTTTTATGAAGAAAGTGGGGAATCGCTGTGCGCAGCGTAAGTGCAGGAGTTGCTGCAGTAATTACATTAGCCAATAATAGCGTGTTCCAGTTAATCTTGCCCCCAAACCAGTTTTACTCAAGTACACTCATGAAAAGTATTTGAAGGAAAAGTTCACACCTAAGACTCGACGTGACCTTCTCTTTGCCAAAGTCTCTGACTAAGCTCCGTTTACCTTCGGCAGGTTTGGTTTGGCCACAGTTTCAACTAAAGGTGAGGAGGTGAAGCAGAACCAATCCGTGGAGCGACCTTACTGCAAATATTTAATTATTCCTGGGGGGGGGGGGGGAATTGCCGGTGGGACTGCCTTTCTTTTCACTTCTGCCCCTCTTCCTGACCACGCCCAGGAGCTCCGAGCGGGAATTGTAGAATCGGGAAGAAAAGGACACGTGTTGTTCCCTTGGTAGTTCAGACACTTTTCTCAGCGTCTCTTACTTCTAAGCACAACTGGAAGACGCTGGCCAGACTTTCCTGTGTGCCAAACATCCTTTGGCTTCATGAAATGCCAGGTTCAGTTGCCAAAGCTGTCCTTAGCGAGGTGGGACGGCAGCAGTTCTGTGGGTGGAGGAGCTGATTTGAAGCTGGGGAAAACGGGACAGCAGCAAGCTGGTCTGTGGTGGGACGGGTGCAGGGCTGCTTCGGGCAGCGCTGTGACTTTACTGCACCTCCTTTTAGACGAGGTGCTGCTCCTGATGTTTGTTCTCTAACTGGGTTTTCTTTTTCTTGCCTCCTCATTTCAGGCCTCTCTGCAGACAGCAAACCCACGGTAAGAAACGCTTCTTGTTCTTGAGTTACTGCTGGCCAGGCCCCTAACACGTGTTGTAGTTTGTAGGAAGAGGTTCCTGTCTGCAGGGATAAACTACCAAAATGGTCCAGGAACAACATACGTGGCGTGGGGGTTAATGACGTAGCCTGCACTGAACTTGAGGGGTTCACATTCCCCGTGGTGCCTCTTACGACAGTTTTCTCAGATGGGCTGATTTTAGAATGAAACGCTGACAGGAACAAAGACGGATATTTGTTTGGTTGGGTGTTTTTTTTTTCCATATGCCTGATTTTCATTCTCTGCTTTTTTTGAATTGTTTGAATTACGCTTCAGGAATGGAAATGACGAATGACCTGTAGTAAATTACTCGGCTTTTAATGGCCGATGCTGCTTTGCCTGTCTGACTTCCAGGCCTAAGTAGGAGGCACCGAAGTGTGCAGGGCTGAGAGCTCTCTCACACTGGGCAGCTGGCTCAGTATTTGCATGCTCGACTGAGGATGAGCGGAACAGAGTTAAGCCAGGACAGGATCTGTCACCAGGCAAGGTTATAGGTTTCTCTGGTGCCAGGGGCGTGAAAGATCTTGCATGGACGTCTGCGGGGCAGCATAGCACCAGGGTTTCCTCTGCAGAACTACGTACTGTGGAAGGCTCTTCCCTGAAAGTCTGTGTTCGCTAGGGATAAGTGCCGTAATGGTGGCTGACGCCTCTCTGGGAAACCAGTCAGGCTGGGTGACGTGTTGGGAAGCTGCTTGGTCCGGGGACCTGATTAGATGTGACACAGTGAGGGTGCAGCAATGGCTTCTTGGACCTGCGGCAGCCAGATAGCAGCGGTAACTTTTAGGAGTACTGGCAAGATTTGCCTACAAGGCTGTGTATTTTTCTGCTTGTGTCGACCAGACTGCTGCAGGAAAGGTACCAGGTACAGCTGGCTCGCAGTAACAGTCTGAAACAACCGCCCCTTCGGGAAGGGGAACAGCACCTGGGGTGTCTTGTCCTTTGGTTGGTTTGAGGAAGCAAAGGGGCAGACTGGCAGTTTCTGGCCGCTTCGTTTGGGACGCTGGTTCTGTCTTGCGGCCCTCGGTGCTGGCAGGAGCTGTTGCTGCTGGATGTCAGTGCAGCACGGAGCCCAGAGGAGTTTTCCCTGGGGCTGATCGCTGTGCACAAGTCTGTTCCGGGAGGCGGCCTTATCTCTATCCCTGCAACTTGAGTTTGGTGATTTAAAAAAAAAATATATAAATTGTTTCCTATGTCTTTATAGGTAAACATGGATAAATTAAAGGAAAGGGCTCAAAGATTTGGGTTGAATGTCTCCTCGCTCTCCAAGAAGGTAAGGTGCCTTGGCCTCCAGGACACTCTTTGCACCTCCAGATTAGCCCAGTGCTCCAGGTCGTAGCGTGCCGTGACCGTTCAAAGCCTTCGTGCTGCTTGAGGTTTTGCATCTTGTTATTAATGCAGCGGCCTGGGCCCCGGACCCCGGGGGAGTCTTGTCAACGCCGTTTCCTTCATCTTTCCTTCTGTTTGTTTTTGTGTGTGTGTGACTCTTGATACGGTTTTGAGAGAGTTACGACTGATGAATGGAGGTGTTGAATTTTAAGATTGTTCATCCACATTTTAAGAGGGGAAGAGACACCGTTTAGCGGGCTGTGTAATTGGTTTGTTTTCAGGCGTTTGACTCGCACTGTGTAAGTGCACGTTTCTGACTGGGGTAGGAGCCGAGTCTGTAAAGACCAAGGTAATGAGCTCTCTGAAGAGAAGGCGTCCAGAGCTCCCTGGTAGGAAATAACTCTTTGAAGTACAAATGAGATAAGCTTTGTAGGGGGATGGATTCGGTCTTAAAGCTATTTATTTTTTTCCAGGGGAGAAATATACACAAGCTTCTGAGCGTAACCCCTCTTCTGGTCCTCATACCTAGCAACTGATTTAGCTCAGCCTTCACGTGCTGGAGCTGACTGCGGGGCAGGAGATGGAGCCGTGCTCCGTCTCCAGCTGGAAGGGTGGGCTTTGCTGAAGGGCGCTGAACGTGTTGGGGTGGGGGGGCCACGGGGCGTGCTTGGAGGTAGACGCGTGCTGGAGAATGGTGTGCTTACCGGCGCGATAATCCCTCGCCTAAACGTGTTCTGCAGCAAACGGGGGAGAAGATGAATTTAGCATGTTTGGGGAAAGCAGAAGAAAGGGTAAATACATACTCTGAGATGAATACAACATCCTGTGGGCTTCCCAAACAAAGATAGCCTTTTCCTTTTCTGGGTTGTAAGGAACCTTGTGCCGCGGCACTGTTCAGAAATAGCGGTGAGTGAAAAAGAATTGTCCAGCTATAACAGCTGGATAATGTTGGCATGGAGACCTCTCCTCTCGATGTGGAAAAGGGTAGGAGCCAGGGGAGGTTCATCTCCTCTCCATCCCTGTGAAATAAGCCCCTCTCCTCCTCGGGGGGATGGATTTGACCTTTTTTGCTGCCGGTTTCTCCACGTATGAGTGTTCTGCTTTATTCCACTGGCCCTGGGAATTCACTGATGTAGAAAATATCTGGCATTGGAGGTCGCTGTTCCCCCCCCCTTCCCTCTCCTGTCCCTTTGGGGGTGGGGGAAGGAGGCCAGTGCATTAAAGCTGGGATATGTGGAGCTCAGGGTGAGAGGCTGCTCAAACATCATTAACCCTGTCACTAGGAGCTCCCATTTTTCAGGAGGAATATATGCCTTGTCAATGTTTATGGCCGTGGCCTTCCCTGGGTAGGATTGTGTGGCAGCAGCTTAATAAAGCCGGGGCTCATGGAAGGAGCGGGCTTCCTGGGTTGCGCTGTGGCCCCCGTACGTGGCAAAAACCCAAAACCACCGAAGTGCGAGGTCTGATCTCCCCGAGCCGTTCACCAGCAAATGCAGCCCGCTGTATACTAATGAACTGCTCCCCCCTGTACAGATGGAGACCTACCAGTGGGGAAAATGACTTGCCCAAGGTCAGGAGTCAGTGGCAGGGCTGGCTCTAGCCTCCAGATTGCCCGACGCTGGGCTTTGTGTCCCCGGCGAGCTCTGGCCACGCGCTCTGCGGAGCGGTGTCCAGCGGCAAGGGCTCGCCTCGCCGCGCCGTGTCCCTTTTTTGTTTGCTCCACCAGGATGCCGAGTTCATGGGCTTAGAAGTGGCTTCTCCCACTGAGCGGAACACACTCTTGCATTCCTGGGAGGAATATTATTGGTTACTTTAATTAGCTGGTAGTATTGTGCTTCCCACCTGGGTGTTCTTTATGGCTTTTCATTACGGAGGAGCCTGGCAGTTGCGAATGTTTACATGTGTCTTGGCAGGTTTTTATACCATGCGTCGCAGCAAAAACTTTACAATAAACCATTGTCTCCACGGAGCCACACTTCATTTCCTATTCAAATTGATTTGGGGAGGGGTAGAGATGGGGGGGGGGAGAATCGTAGCTAAGGGGGATTTCAGACCCGCTGTGAGCGGGGAGCAAATGCAGAGCTGCGTTAGTGGCTGTGAACTCATCTGTAGCTTTGAACCCCCCTTCCCCCTCTGTTAGCCCTCTGGGGTAGAAATCTTTCAAGTTTAAAATCCTCTTCCTCTCTGCCTAAAGGGAAAGCGAGACCCCGGTCGCTGGGAGGAGAGCGGGCGAACAGAAAGGTTGGCTGTGCTGGAGCAGAAGAGGCAGGTGCTCATTTGTCTCAAGGCAGCACGGGGCCATCAAATTAATTTTTAAAATAAATCAAGCAAGCGTTTATCTCCCTGTAGCACTGACTCTCCCCTCCGAGGCCTCCTGTTAAAGCACACGCTGGCTGACCTAAAGCTACCATCCCTTGACTCCTGTTAGTTGTACTTAACCCCCCACACTTGTAAATGTTCCCTCTCTATAGCAGCTGCTCCCTGTAACACTCAAACTCTCCGCTCCCCAGGGGAGGATGTTTAGCTGCGTGCTTTATATGCAGGGTTCGATGCTGCAGAGGGAGCTGCCTGCGTCGTGGCTGTGATTCAGAAGCATTTCTCCAAGGGGGTGGTTTGCTCTTTATGTATAAAATAGCCTTGTAAGTCTCCTGCTGAGAAAGTGCTGGCACCAAATGGACAGCAAGAGCCCTTGGGATAACATAAAAGCTCTGTTTGCCACCTTTGTATTACATTATCAAATACCTTTCCCGATCCGAATAGATGACTAAAATACTTGGCTTTTATATCTCCTCTTTAACGTGGAGGTCTCAAACTGCCTTACGAACAATTAGCTGATTAACCCTCAGCCGTTCAGAGGTTGGGAGCAGAGAGGTGAAGTGACTGTGCTCCGAGGTCACTCCGAGTCAGGAGTCCCCACTCGGAGCCCTCTTCTCCCCAGCGCGTTTCCCTGAGCCGGGGGTGAAACAAAGGATTTCTCCTGCAAATCCGTACGCACGCCTAGGGTTCCTGTTCCTCATCACGGGGAACCTGTCCCATCGCCAACTCGGTGACTTCTCAGGGCAGGGGGAGGTTTCCGTGTCTGTCGAGAGGTGGAGTGACCTGTCTGCAGCGAGGCAGAGTGGGGAGCGCGACTCTCAAACCGTGTGTCACCTCGAATAACTTCATTTTTCTTTGCCTGGTTGCAAGTCTTCCATTTCGCAGCTGGAGCGTTGTAGCCATAAGACATGTTGAGAGCCCTGCAGGCGTCCCAGGTCGGATCCTGAGCAGCGGAGGCAGCGCAGGGTGCCAGAGCATCCCCTTGATCGAAAGGTACCGACTCTCCTGGCTAGGAAGAGTTAATGTTTTAATACGGTCATCAGTCATGATTCTAGATTAATGCTGGTTTAATTCCGGTTAATGAGAATGTGTTTTACATGGGGCAGATAAGAGCTGCGCTCGCCTGAGATCAGCTGGCCGGAGCTGGCAGGCTGACTGCGTGACGTTCGTGTGGTGTTGGAGCAGGGCAGGGGTCAGTGGACCGGCAGAAAGTCTGTGTGTATACAAAACAGCTAAATGAGAGAGAGAAAACAATTGGCTTAATTGTTTGGCTTCCAGCAAGCTTATAATAACGTGCTGAGGAGGAATCCTTTTCCTGGATAATTTTTCTGCCTGCAGTCTTTCCAAACACCCCCTGCCAGTCCCGGATGAGAAGCTATTAACCACCAAGGAAGCAAAGGGTGGTGGTGGGGGAGACGTGCTGATGTTGGCAGAGGGAAGGAAAAAGGATTCGTGGACGAGGATTGTTTCTAGCTCGCACCAGGGACGGGAGTGTCGTGCGTGGTGGCATATGCCTGCGTTTTTGAGAAGCGCGATTGGCTTATGTGGCCAGTTTGTCGTCAAGAAATGCCTTTTGCTGTCACTTTGAAGAGATGGCTCCTGCGTTGTTTGAAAGGGCACATGCCCCTGAATATTACCTTTTTTTTTTTTTTGCCCCAAACTTCACTCTTTCTGGCTGTCATCAGCTTTATGTTTTTCTCTTGCTGTCCTCTCTGCTTTCTACCCCGTGTCTGCTGTGGCAGAGTGGAGGAGAGCCGTCTCCTCTGGGTTATAACCCAGCCCCTTCTCTTTCTGCGTGCTTCGTCTTTCTCTCTCACCTTCTCTTTTACCTCCTGTAGTGCACTGTGATTAGAATATATATAAAAGATGGCCCAGGAAAGCGTCTTCACCACACTGTAAATACGTAGCGAGGTTGTATTTGTCCCGAGAAGTTGATGGCTTCGTCTGCGTGTTGTCCGCACACCCTTCCTCTTTGGGACCGCTGCGCGAGCTCTGCTTTTTGGATGGGTTTATGGAGCACTTGGCGCTTCTTAAATCAGCCACGTGAAAGAAGTTTTTCTCCCTTGGAGCAGCGTGACAGTGGCACGTGGAACGGGCAGGGTAGCGTGCCAGGTGTGGAGGAGCTGGTATGTCGTGATAGACCGCACGATGAACGAGAGCGCTTCTGTGGGCAGAGCCCCGGTGCCGCGCTCGGGACTTCTTCCCCCGTGCCCTGAAATTCCCATGACATTGTGCTTTTAAATCTTAATGGTTTTAGGCATTTAAAAAAGCTGCTTTAGGTAATTTTTAAAGGATTTTCCGTCTCCCTCTGAGTTGGACTAGTGGTAACTAAGGCAGCTGGATTTACAGAGGGGAGATTAAAAATAGTCCTGGCTTAAAGAGCAAGATGCAAGCAAAGCCCTCCAAAACACCTCTCATGTTTTTGCTTGTTACAGAAACTTTTCAGTAGTTCTGCAGAAAGTAGAAACTAGGTCAGATAGAAGAACGCAGCTAGAACTGCATGGGTGTGCGGAAACAAGGTCGGGAGATCCAGATACAAAATAATGCAGCTAGCAAGGAGTGTCGAAGCTGGCGAGATGCGATTCTGTGAGTCCAGAGAGGCGTTAGTCCGTGCTGACTGTGGGAGTGCTCGTGGAAGGCTCCGCAGCAGAGGACTCGAAGAAGGCTGAGGTGTTTCATGCCTTTTTTTTTGCCTTAGCTGTTGCCGAGCAGGTCTGACTGCAGATAGGTAACAGCGTCCCTATCAAAAGGTAAACCTCAGTCAAAAGGTAAACCTCAGTCTTGAGGAGAGAGAGAGCGGTTTCGGGGCACTCCGGCCTTAATGATTTTGCAGGTAAACGCTGGAGAGTTTCCAGCTGGCCCCTGTAAGGATTTATAGAAACTGAGCACTAATCCTCGAAGAACTTTTGTTTTTCTCTCCTGGCTCCTGGACGGGAGCCCCGCACAGGTCCCTGTTCAGCTCGCTGCGTGCTGCGGTAACTGTCGGTGTGTGCTGCCTGTCCCCTCGCTGCCTGTCCCCTCGCTGCCTGTCCCCTCGCTGCCTGTCCCCTCGCTGCCTGTCCCCTCGCTGCCTGTCCCCTCGCTGCCTGTCCCCTCGCTGCCTGTCCCCTCGCTGCCTGTCCCCTCGCTGCCTGTCCCCTCGCTGCCTGTCCCCTCGCTGCCTGTCCCCTCGCTGCCTGTCCCCTCGCTGCCTGTCCCCTCGCTGCCTGTCCCCTCGCTGCCTGTCCCCTCGCTGCCTGTCCCCTCGCTGCCTGTCCCCTCGCTGCCTGTCCCCTCGCTGCCTGTCCCCTCGCTGCCTGTCCCCTCGCTGCCTGTCCCCTCGCTGCCTGTCCCCTCGCTGCCTGTCCCCTCGCTGCCTGTCCCCTCGCTGCCTGTCCCCTCGCTGCCTGTCCCCTCGCTGCCTGTCCCCTCGCTGCCTGTCCCCTCGCTGCCTGTCCCCTCGCTGCCTGTCCCCTCGCTGCCTGTCCCCTCGCTGCCTGTCCCCTCGCTGCCTGTCCCCTCGCTGCCTGTCCCCTCGCTGCCTGTCCCCTCGCTGCCTGTCCCCTCGCTGCCTGTCCTTCCCCCAACCCCTGCAAAGCGACGTCACTATTTTCCAAGTTGAGCTGCTGAATGCGGGCCTGTTGGTTTAAGATAATGGGAAGTGACAAGGTGAAGAATAGTGCTGGCAATCGTGGACGTTTTAACACAAGGGTGCTGTAAGCGAGGCCTCTGCTGCCCCTGCCCCCTCCCGGGTCGCATGGGGAAGGGGTTTGTGTCGACCGAATCACCGGCGCAGGCGGCATCCCTGGGTGGAGGGCAGGGCGGGTGAGATGTTTATGTTCACCCTGTGAACATAAACGGGGGGGGGTAGTCTTGTTTTTAACACTCCTGCACCCAGAGGGCCCTCCCCGTCCCCCATCCTGGACGTGGTGAAGCTCAGCACCAGAGCGCCTCTGGACAAAGGCTGTCAGATGCTGTCGAACGCCGGCTGCATGGCGTGCTACAGCCCGGCCCCGGCTCTGACCTGGGCTGCGAGACGCAGGGCAGAGCAGCCGCTGTTGGAGACGTCGGCACGGGGAAGGGAAGGCTTGGCAGAGCCTACGTGCCAGCACCGTGGCTTACTGGTGTGCTTGAAGATCAGCCCAGATCTTCATAGGGCTGCAACCCTGGGGAAGATAAGACCTGAGGTCACAAGACAAATGTAAAGGTTTAACAGACCTCAATTCTTTTTTCCCTTTTGTGTTTTTTCGTTTAAGACAAAGCAACAGTTTCCCCGTGAGGGCCGTGGTGGTCTTCACTGGCCCGATGCACTCTGGCCAAGGGCAATGCAACAGTCTCCTCTGGGAAGAGGGATGGATTTGTGGTTTCCAGTCCCGATCCCTGGTGACCCAGCTGGCATACGATGGGATTGTGCAAAGAAATTAAGGTCTTGTGTTTCCTAGAAGGCAAATAACATGTCTAACCAGCCTCTTCTCTTGCAAATAACTCTAGACTGGTATGCAGGAAAAAGGAATCTAGGTTTGCTGCTAGAAGCAGAAACCTCACAGAAGCCCTAAGGAGCTCGGGGTGATGTGTGCCTGTGGACCCGAGCACCTGCAGTGGCTGGGGGGGCGGAAAGGAGCCTCTGCACCGCTGTGTTCAATGGTCACGTATCGCAGGCTGCTGCGAGCCTGACTCTCTGTGGGTTGATTCCCGTGCAGGAGAGTAAAGAAGAATTTGAAACACGAGTATTGGATTGAGACGCCTTCCAAGGGGTTGTCGCCCTTTCGGGACTGGGCAGACCTTAAAAGCTGGAAATAGACTCACGTTTCCTGCCTCCGCCGTCTCTCTGCTATTTTAGTGGCATAACGCTCGTTGCTCTTCTAAATGCTTTACTCTCTGCTCCTGTGAATGAGTCACGCTAATAGGAAGTAGTGAAGTTAATGAGACGCAAAGCTCGGTCGTGCTGCACGAGGTACGAGGAGCCTTAGGTGTGTTGCAGCAAACTGCAAGTTACGCTTTTCAGGTGGGAGCATAATTTCACGGTTTCGGGTTGACCGTGTGCCTGCAGGCACGTAACCGCTCGGGAACGCCAGCGTAGCGCTCCCGGGAAGCCCGTCCTGTTGCCTCGGGGGAGATGCCGGCGCTTTCCTGCTGCTCCCCTAAAACTCGGTTGTGCCGGAAGGGTTCAAGTTCAGCTGTGCCGCGGGTAAGTCGCTGTGCCCGAGGGGCTGGAAAGCCGGAGAGCCAGTGTCTCGAAGCATCCCTTCCGCGGTGCCTGTGCTGTGACCCTCGGTCACCTGTGCTCTCAGCTGCTGTTACTTCCTCCCCTCTGGCGTTTCCTTTCCAGCATATCCAAAATAACTTCCCTCTCTCCTGCTGCCTCAGCTACCCACACTCTTGTAAATCTTGCCACCGGCTCCCTCCCCTTCTCGGACGGCCCGGGCAGCGGCCGCGGGTCTTGCGTGATGGCAGCGGGTGAGGTGCTGTGGCAAGTGCTGGGGTTGCAGAGCTGCCCTGCGTCGTGGTGTTTTCTCCCATCGCGCTGGCTGCTTTCTGGCTGCCGCATCCATGAGCAGGCGTCGCCACGACCGGGCTTTTCCCCATCTCCCCAGAGCCTTTTGCGAACCCCCTTGCGGGCAGACGCCGGCCCCTCTTGCACGTGCTGTGGATTTTGTTCCTTATCTGCCAGGATTTTCCTGAATTTTCAATTCGGGACCTTCTGACTTTGCACTTTACCGGGGGCCTTGGAAGGACTTAGTTCTCACTTACCCATGAAAGAGCTCCGCATCAGGCCAAGGTGGAGCTGCCCTTTACTGTGGTCAGTGCTTAAGTGACTGGGGTTTTGGTGCCATGGGAATTCGGGGTGTGCGTGACCCGGTCGTGGAGGTTTCGGGCTGTAGGAAGGAGCGGAGGGAGGTGCTGTGCAGAGCCAGCCCCTCCGGGGGCTGGAGCCCGTGTGCCCACCCTAGGATGGTGTAAGGTACCCGGAGCCTGCCCTTGGCTCTCCTACGCGCGGAGCCGTCTCCAGGGCTGGTGGTGGGATCCGCGCGCTGTGTCATTGTCCTTCTCTTTGTACTGGAAACTCTTGTGGTTGGGGACATGAGAACGTCTTACGCCCTTCTATAGCTGATAAGACTGTGGCTTTCGTTATCTTTCCGTTTCAGTGCTCTCTGGTACCATGTGATGTTTTCTCTTAGCCTTTGCCTAGGCAGGATGAAAAAACAGCGGTTGAAGAAACCCATAACTTTTGTTTCCAATAGAAATGTCACCTTGCCGTCCAGCTGCCCTCCAAAAGGGCTGGAGGGTCTTCTGCTGGGCCGCAGGACGTCTGCCGGGGCAGCACCGTCGTGGCTCGGCTAACCCGGTCCCCAAACTGTGGTTAGCTGTTCGCCGCAGCCCTGTCGCAAAGGGAAGAAGCTGTTGTGAAACAAACAAACAAGAAGTGGCTGCGTGGCTTCGTGCTGCGCTGTCGCTCCTGTCTGCTGCCGGCTCCAGCTCCTGAAGCGATTTGGTGTTTACCATTATTCCTTCGGAAGCACTTCCCCCTCCGCCCCAGCCCTTTACGCGCACTTACACACACCCGCGATGTCATTTTAAAAATAAATGACGAGAGCGCTGCGCGGGGTCAGGGGGACTCCTGCTCGCGCATTGATCCCGGCGCCGCCTGAAAGGGCTCGGCGTCCCGGACAAACCTTCGGGGAGTGGCGAAGGGCTTGCTCCCGGGGCGGGGGGGGAGGACAGTGCTGGGGGGGACTCTCTGACCTCCCTCTGCCCAGTCATCTGGTTCTTCATTGGTCCCCGCTGTGAAACAGAACTTCGCTTTTGTCTGTAACACAAATACATCTTTTCCCCACCCCCCCTTTCCCCCTCTATTATGATTCAATCAATGATGTCATTATGTCCCATTCAGGGGCTCTTGAACCATTTGGCTGCAGGAATTTGGAGGAGCGGCTGGGGAAGAATGGCAGACCCGGCTCGCTCCCGGCCTTCCAGAGCCTATTCGAGTCTCAACTGGAGAAACAAAGTCAGGTTTCCCCTTAACCCCTCTTCACCGCGGAGGACAAAAGTAAAAAAACAGCCCCAACCCCCCCGTGAAACGCAGAGAGGGGTGCGTGTGCTGCGCACATGCGGAGGGGGACTGCGAGGAATGTCTGCTGGTGAATTAGACCTTGCGCAGTTCCGAGGATCCCCTCCTTTCCGTTCAATCCCTTTAATTCAGATAACTTAAGTGGCTCTTTCTGTCCTTGGAAGACTCAATGGTTTTGCGTCCCCTGGCAGCGCTGGGCTCTGCGGTGATGTTGCACCAAGTCTTTGGTTCGTGGCTGTGGCTTTTGAGGGGGGACTCCGAGTTTCCTCTTCACGGCCGTGCACGTGGTGCCGACGGTTTTGTAGGAGCATTAGAAAAATATCTGTAAAGGCAAGTGATCCACGCTCCTAGGTCCCGAAAAGTTTTCCTAGTCTTACTAATTTGGCAATGGAAAGCCTCACTCCCTCAGAAAACCCTCTCCGATTCGGTTATCGGATGGCGGAGCTGATCTTTCCCAGCTCTGCGCTTTCTGGAAGGTCCTTTAGGGCACCGACGGGTGCGGGGTTGGGGAGCCCTGAACTCGTGAGGGCTTAGAGACGCTTGAATGTAGATCCAGATCCAGGACCGTCTCGAATACCTTTCCCGCCGAAGCATCTGTGAGCGGGTGCCCCGCAGCGACGCTGCTGGCACGTGGCTGGCTGTCTCCCAGGCCTGGCTTTGTCAGAACACGTGGATTTAGGTTTTCTGATGTTTTAACTGCGGATGGGTAATGCGCTTTTGTAGGTCGGACCATTAGGCAGCCAGGCTCATCCCGCAGGGCCAAAAGAAGCTTGTTTAAAAACCTGGTCTTACAATAGCGTTTGGGATGGAACAGCTTAATTCCACGGGTAGTTTAGTGGCTAATACATCTTTTCCTGGGCTCTGGCCATTCTTGTTATTTAAAAGGCATAAAAGCGAGTTGAGGGGGTGTTCGTATGGGAGATCTGGCCGGGAGGGGAGAGGGGGGGTCCCCATGGACGAGGCTGTTCCTGCTCTGGCGTGCAGCTGGCCAGCAGAGACTCGCTGGCACGCAAGCTGCCATCCTGGAGGAATAAATGCACAGACTTAACAATTATTGGCGTTCAGTTAGTCGAATATTTGCAGAGCAGCAGCTCTTTTGCTAGATTTCCCTTCGAGCTCTGCTAGAATCTCAAGCTTTTACTGATATTGGAGAAACCAGATTAAGTGACCGTAAAAGATCAAACACAGGGTACGTTCCGAGTGCTTTACCCACCGCCTCTTATCTCTTCTGGTTGAAAGAGGTCTGAAGACTTTGTACGTGTGGAAGTGACGAGCGTCCACGTAGATCCTGACTCTCTAGAGGTGCTGGGCTGCCTGCGGAGGAAGGCTGTCAGCCTGCGTGTTTCCTCTTAGTCTGCTGCTCAGACGTCTGTTGTTTTGGTTTTCCCGTGGTACCTTGCTGGTTGGAGGCAGCCCTGGATGCTCTTGGATGTCAGCCCTTTCTGTAGGGCAATTCCTGTTCGCTGGGACAGGGCAGCTAACTTCTTGAGTTTGGTTCCCTGTCCGAAATCTAACCAAGTGACCCTCTACGCCAGGTCCTCCCTCCGCGGGATTTTGTCTTTGCCTTTCCGCTGGAAGGTAGGGCTGTTCCGCTCATCCCTGCCGCCGCTGCCCGGGGGGGAAGGATGGTCTGTGGGGTGAGGCTGAGAAACCAAGCGTCCAGCCCACGAGTCAACCGTGGGCCGTCCCCTGGCATTGCCTGGGGTGAAGGGTTGGCCCGTCGGCGCGGGGACGCGCAGGGTCCAGGCGCGCCCTCAGCTCAAGACGGTTATCTGGCGGAGAAAAAAGGTTGGGTCTAGGAGAGAATTGATAATCCAGCCTTCGCTCTGCTACTTCTCAAAAAGAGAAGCCGGGTGTAAATGGTGAGAGAGGCTGAGTTATGGCCAGCGCTGTGCTGCTCTGCTTGGAGGTCAGTGCTTGAAGTAGCTCATAGATTAGCGCAAAGTCTCTTATAATTAAACTCCAGGCAGTGAAATAGCACTGGAAGGTGCTGCTCTGCCCTGCCAGTTTTCTCCTGCAGGCCAGTTTAGTTTTCCCTGGTCGTATTTGAGCTGATGGGTCCCTAAATCTGCTCTCTTGAGCCGCTGACGCTTCTTTGCAGTGGTCGGTCTATGGGGTTCAAAGTCATTGCCAGGCCACAGGGGCCTTGGGAGCTTCTGGGCAGCAGGAGGAAACTCTTTGGTCTCCCTCCAAACCTGCTTCACGTACTGCTGAAAAATCTTTTGGGGTTAGGAGTGGTGAGCGCTCGCCTGGCTTCCCAGGCCCTTGGGTATGTGTACAGAGCATGGAGATAAAACCGCCTTTGAGTCAAAATTAGGCTATGTACCCTGGGATCCCCGGGAGAATAAACGTGCATGGCCCCGGTGATCGTCTTTGCTGCCCACCGTGGCAGTTGCAGCGGGCACGTTTGCACCCAAGAGTTTTCTTGTTCTACAAACTCACTGCGGTTTCGCCTCTTTTTACAGGAACTTCTTTCAGCTTGTAAAGAAACAGCACTTAGACACTGTGGGGCACTCCTCAGCTGGCCGGTGAGGTCTGCCGGACCCAGCGGCGTGGTGGGCTCGGCGTGCCCCGCTGCCGTGCAGAGGCGTGTGGATTTGCACTGCCGCTTGCAGGGGAAGAGTTAATGTTGCCGTGGTGCGTCGCCGTTTTTGCGCTTGTTGGGTTTGAATAGAATGGATTTTTTTTTTTCTTTTTTAAATCTGGGGCTAATGTGCAATTCAAATCATGTTTAGTCATCGCCCGATTGCCTCTTTTTAATAACAGCTGGACTCTTCGAGGGAAAACTGTCTTGCTCTGCCAAGGGGCTTTAACTCTGCCGGCCTCCCGTTCCAGAGCCAGGTGTATCGCTCTTAAACATGCTCCTGGGGTCCGTGCCGAATGCGGGGGGCTCGCCTCAAAGCCTTTCCACGCTGCGGGGCCAGTGAACTTTAGGAGGGAAGAGCCTCTGTAAATGCCATACGATATTTAAGATGCTGTTCGGCGGGTGCAAAGAGATAAAAAGCCCCTTCCGAGGCCTTTTGCCTTGTGGTGCACCTGAAATGTGTCTCCTTCACTCGGCCGGGCGGCATTCCTGACATGTTTGTTTCATCCCTGACGTCGAAGTCGAAGAATGCTTTTCAACTCGGCGCTGGGAGAGTTGCAGGTGTACTCTTAGCACATGTCTGTGACTTTCTTCTCTTCCTCCCCTGCTGATCCCGTTTGGGGCGAGCATAAACTTCTCACTGTGAAAGCCGCGGTGTCTCGACACAGAGAAACCTCAGAACTGCCGGCTGTTGCGGCTCCTGCCCAACGCGGTGTACAGAACAACACTTCAAATGGATTTTTTTTTTTTGCCTTCCCAACCTGTTTTCCAAGGTGTACGTTGGAAGAAAGGACGGGGGGCAAGCTTGTGTTGCCTGTTTCCCTTAGCTTGCGTAAAAAAACCCACGTTGCTGAGAAGGTGAGTTAGTCCAAGAAAGCAGCCAGTCACTGATCCGGTGTTGCTCGGGCTTCATTAGTGTGAAGGAGTAAATCAGGACCTCCCCGGTGTACAACCAGAACGGGCACGGCGCTTTAAGCAACTCGTGCTCTTTATGCTTCCCATCTCCTTTCATAAGTACAGATCTCGGAGACCTGCAGCTCAGTCTGTTCTTGCACTAGACTTGTCCCAGGCACTTAGAGTAGGTTTTTAACAGATGAAGCGAGCCGAAAGATCAAGCTTTGCTCTAACTTTAGGTGACTTTGTGGACTAATTCTGTAATCTAGTTCCAGAAGAGACGGCAGGGAGTGCGCAGATCGTCCAGGGGCGTAGGCTGGCCCGGGGCGTGCTTGAGTGAGGCCATCGGTGAGACCCAGCTGCGTTGGATGTCGCCACCGTCTTGCTGCGAGACGGCGAATGGGACGTTTCTCTGAATCCCCAAGCTGAGCTTCTGGTGTCCATTTCCCATGGAGATAAAGCTGTGTTTGATGTTTCTGAAATGCGCTGAGGCCCTTGGATCCGCCTACGTTGTGTGATTTTGTGTAAGCTGTGCTGTTTAAAAGTCATTCCTACGTGGCAGCAGAATAGAGGGTCCTTCCAACACCAACGTACTGTTTGTATAAGGACTGCGATAGGGACTTTAATGTATGTTCCTGCCGCATGTATCTAATCTAAGCGGAGTCCTCATGTTGGCGGTATTTTGGAGAACGGCTGTGACTATCTCTGCTGGCTCAGTCTCAGCGCGTATCCCTCTGTGACCAGCTCCAAATCTGGGCTGGAAGCATGAAGTGATGTTGGAGACGAAAGAGCTGTGCTGACTTGGGTTGAAAGGGGCAGCTTGAGATCGCTCCTGCGTTTTGTCGGGCTTTTGGAGGAGTGGAGCGTGAAACCCAGCATCGCTCCTCGTTCCTGCACCCTGCTCCGTGTACCATGAGGCCAAGATCTCCTGCGTGAGAGGCGATTTTGCGGATGGAAGTGGGAAGGGGTGCAAGGCACACGTGGAATATTTCAGTGTAAACCCTGGGCTTCCCTGTTGCTTCCCGTCCCCTGCTGAACGCGTGTTGGTGTACGGGAGCGTCGACTCCGGAAGGACTTTAGCAGCGCTCGGAGCCTGCGAGGGGAAAGAAACAGGAGGAATAAATACGTTGAGATGAATTTCAAAAAGGTGGTGGGTGACAGCTGTGCGTCCTAGGATTGGAGTGTTTCTGAGAATAAAACCATCAGTTGCTGTCATTCACCCTCCGGGTATGAAATTGGAAGCCCAGTTACCCTTGAGTGTTTCATAACCTTTACCTTTTGGAGGTCAAGGCCATGTCATCATTAATCTACCATCGCCTGAAAGCCTCGGGGCTCTGCTTTTCATCCTGCCATCCGTCATGCTGCAGCGAGATACAGGAGAGTGACCAGAAGGGTCCGGTTCTATACACACATGTGGGCACACACCCTTCCATTCTCCGAGAATGAAAACACCGAGGGTGCGATTACGGAGGCTCGTGTCTGTCTCTCTGCATTTGTGATGAGGATACTCCGGGCTTCATCTGCAAATCCAGAGCAGTTTCCTCCCGGGGATGCTTTAATCTGCGGAGAAAGGAGCACTCTGCCCATGCAGCATGAAACTCGGCCTCGGGGGCAGAGATTTCATAGCGATGTGGGTTTTTAAAATACAGAGTGGGTGCACCAAGCAAGTCGTTTCCCTGCACGTCGGGGAGCTGCCCCTTTGAAGAAGGCTGTTGCCTTACCTCCTCCGTGGCTGTTATTGTGCCGTGAGCCTTGGCCAAACCGGGGCAGCGAGCTGTGATCTGACAAGGGGATAGCTGGAAACGACAACTGAGCGCGTGGAGCATCTCCCGTGCGTTGGTCCCTTTCCCCCGGTCTGAATCTGTGCCAGGGTCTCCTGGAGAGCCAGGCTGGTTCTTCATCCTTCTCCCTAGCCAGCTGCTCGGGGTGAGCCCGACGTTATTCCTGAAGTCTCATTTCGCAGCGCACACGTGCAGCAATTGCTGTTTAATCTACGTGTCTTGAGACCTGGGCGCTGTGAGCACAGAGCGGGATGTGTTAATGGATGGTGGGGCCTTGCTGGCCTCGTCCTTTGCAGCAGCTCGCTCGGTGCGGAGATCAGAGGTGCTCGTGATGAATCGTTTATTAGAAGCTTGTAGGCGCTGGGGGCCGAGGGCGGTTGTCCTGCTTCTTGCCCTGAACACCAAAGGCAGTGAGATGCTTTTAGGTGATCTGGGATCAACTTTTGTCCGCCCTCTAAGAGCGAGGCTGGCGGTGGGGTTTTCCCCTCTGTAGAAGTTTAAGTCCTGCAGGTAAGTTAACCAGAACGTCGCACCGGAGCACTGCTGCCGCGGCTCCTTATTCCACCGCTGCAGGAATTGCTGCTTGCAGCTTGCTGAGCTCAGGTGGGAGAGGAGAGCGGCAGGCTCGCTGTCAGCGGAGGGCTGAGATCTCCCTTGCAGGGAGCTCGTGTGTTGTGTTCAAAGGTAACCAGCTGTGCTCCGCCTGCCCCGAGCTGGGATCTGCTCTGTTGGCAGGGCAGCGGTGAGTGCCAGAGCTCTGCGCACCATGGAAACCATGAATTAATGCCTTTTGGCATTAACTCTTCCAGCACCGGCGGTAGCGCTTCTGCCTTCTCCCGGGAGAAAGGGAATGATCCAGTTTTTAAATGGATCCTTCTCTCTTTTGGGAATAAGTGATATGAGCCAGAGGACAAGCGGTTAAACCTGGATTTAATCAGTGCTGACAGGCACTCTTCCAGTCTGGAGCTGTACAGCCCCTATTGCCCTTCGGGACCTCTTCCCGTGCACACCGGGGAGCTCCCCGACTCGTGTCACTTGCTTCAAGATCAAAAAAAAAAAAAAAAGACTGCTTGAAGCCCGAGGTTTCTCTGGAGGCTGCACGGGGCTCGTTGAAACGCCGCGGTGCGGAGGGGCGAAGCCCCCTTTCCTCGCTTTCTTGCCTGGCGCTCCCGTTCTGGTTCTCTTCATCCCTCCGCTCAGTTCAAGTTGCCCCTGCGTGGAAGAGGGCAGGCAGGACCCTGGGGACAGAAGGACCTGATTCTGCCCGGGGTGGTGCAGAGTCTGCCCCCTCGGTGCCTGGAGTCCGCGGGGTTTGGACTGGGCACTCCAGACGAAGAGGGAGCCCGGATCTCGCTCCGGGGAGGAAGCGGATCCCGAGGCGGATTCCCATGGTGGTGGGATGCTGTTACTGACAGCAGCCCCGCGCGGAGCTGTGCCAGCGCCCTGCGGTCCCGCAGATGAAATTTAGGGGCCAAAATGAAAGCTTTGGGATTGCACAGGGCGCAGCGCAAATACGTCGATACGCTTGTGTAAATGCTCCTTGTTACCAGATCGCAGGAAAGACTTGGCTTCAGGGCTTGGAGTCCTTCATAAAAGCGCTTTCCCCCCGCCCCCCCCTTCCTTCCCCCACCCCCCTTTTTTAGACAAACTACAAAATAACTATCGTGGCGTGAGTGCAAAGGGAACAAGCCTAGAAATAGTAAGGTTAGAAAATAAATCTGACATCCTGCCAGAAAGGTCAGCTTTCCCTGCAGATGCTGGTGCACCCATTTGCACGCCGGAGCACGGCCCCGGGGCACTACCAGGGGTTGATAGATGCAGAGATAGCAGCGTTTTGATAGAGGTAATTTTCCTCAGATGGGTTTCAGCACCCCATGAATCAAAACCTGTCAGCGAGAAGCTAAAGATGGAGTGAAGTTTATTGTACGCGTGTTTGCATCTGACACTGTCGTGCTAGGGGGTCAAGTGAGCGAGATCATTAGGACCGTGTTGATTTAGTAGGACGGTTATGTGCTTTCCCTGCAGGGCAGTGGTGGGGGCGGGAGGCGTGGGGGGTGGCTTACCGAAAAAATAAATAAAAACCTACAGCTCGGTGCAGTCCCTGGGAGCCTCCCATGTCCTTTTATTAAAGACACAGCGCTTTTCTTCTTGAAAGTGGCTTTGGGGCCATCCTCTTGCTCGTGGGATTTAAACCACGCGGGCAGCAGTGGTGGTTTTTAAGAGCCTGTTTAATGTCGCTAATGCACAGGTTGGATTTTCTTTGTGTGGCCACAGCCACAGTACGTCGTGCTGCTCCAGCGAGCAACTTTTCCTTCCCTTCCCTGTCTCCGTGATGATAATCCCCCCCGGCGTCCTTTGTTCGCAACCCTCAAGTTTCGCTGCTTTTTCTGGGACGTTGCTTCTTCCTGAAAGCTGGAGTAATCCTAACCTGGGCCGGGTGCTGGGTCGGGAGAGGGCTCTCGGCTGCTCCCCCACGGGAGCCTAGGACAGACGCGTGCCTGCTGTCCCCCTCCGTCCTCCTCCATGAAATGGGACTGGGGAGGGCAGGGAGTGCCGAGGGTGATTTAACCTTTGCTCATAGCTTCACTGTCAAACCACGGAAGGGAGGACCGGCAGGACGGAGCAGGTGGGCGAGGGTGGCGATGTCCTAACCACAGAGCCGTCTTCCAAACAGTCCTGGGCGGAGGATTTCTGGGGAGGAAGGTTAAGCTGTCGGCTCGGTGGGGCTGCCAGCACTTGCCACGGCGTTCGGCAGCAGACCCTGCCGTCAGGGGCTGCAACGCACGGGGGGAATCAAACGTGTTTGGGCCACGGCTGCTGGCGGCTTCCTACGGAGCTGGAGCTTGTGAGAAGCTCGGAGCTTTCAGTTCAAACGCCTCGGCCAGCCCTGTTGCCACAACACACGTCCGTGTCGGGAGTAATAGCGCTGAGCGGGTCGCCGTGGCCTCGTTTATGTAAGGTGTTGACACGGCTAGGTTACCCCGCTGCTTGCGAACGGGGCGCCCGGTGCCACTCTGGTCAAATTTGGCGCGGTTTATGACCTTGAGCTTAAACGGATAAGCGTCCAGCTCGATTCCTCTGCTTGGCCGGCTAATTCCAGTTGATCCAGGTGGAGCGCTGGGACTTGAAGCGTATTTTCTTGGAAACGGTGCTCCTGTTCTCCTTCTGCCTGGTGCCCCTTGCTCTGAACCCCAGGCGATGGCGTTGGTACCTCTGGCTCCTCAACGCAGTGGGAAGCCGTGCATCAGGGCGGCGCGGCCGGGGAGCCTTCGGCGAGCGAGAGCCTGCTTGTGAGCCGCGCTCCCCGGGATAACGAGCTGTGGTGGATGGGGTTGTGGGGAGTGAGAGCTCTGAGATGTGCTTAATGACAGGGGAGGGAGAAGCGGTAGGAGCCTGGCAAAGCAATCAGGCAGCCTTAACTGTAGAAATGGCCTGAAAGAGGCACGAAACAGCCGGAGGTAGGAATAAATCTGCAGAAAATGGATGCGTTGAGGCTTTTACAGGCGGTGATGGGTTTGGCTATTACTGGCGATCAGGACATCGGCGTGGGTGATGGCAGCGGAGGTAAAAAGCCTCCAGGTTTTTTGGAGAACCTTGAGAAGCAGGGATCGGAAGGCTCCGGGAAATGTCAGCAGAAATTTGCTCGCTCGGGCAGGAAATAAATGAAATGAGACTTAGGAAGATGGAGCGAGTGCCAAGCCTCCGTCTCCAAATGAGAATGTTTCTGAGAGAAGCGGCACAGCCTCTGTACCGTGGGGGTGACCGTCAGGTCCCTACTGCTCGCTTTCCCAAGGGCATTGCGAAGGTCCCTGCGACAGCTGTCAGTGCTTCCCCCAAATCCCTCCTAGACCAACATCCAGACAGAGGTGAGGTTCTGGCTGCTGAGGCTGGATTTTCCTTTGCACGTGCCCACCTGCGCCCTGTCGCGGTAGCTGTGACGAGCGTCTATCCTTTCCTTCCACCCTCCTTCGTGCTCAGGTTTGAGCGTGAAGAAATTCAGAGCAAAGACGATACGGCGCTGTGAGGATGGGCAGGCTTGAGGGGGGCTGTGGCTTTATTTGAGGAGGTCGTGCCGCGGGGCTGGTAGGTGGATGCTGCCCTTGTGTGTCTTCATCGATCGCCGCTGAAGGAGCGGAGCCACCCACGTTACCTGACGTGCTCTGCAGGAGCTCTTCTCCAGCACGCGCAACGCGTCCCCTACGGACGGTGCACTTTGCCAAGGCGGAGGAGAAGCCCGCTCCGCTCTCGGCGTCTCCGCTGCCTTGCTCCAACTTTTAGCAGGTGCTCTGGTAGCCGACTGCGGGAGGAGTGGGGGTAGGAGGAACAGGATTTAGCGTTAAACGAGCACCCTGGGGCATTGCCAACAAAATAAATCTTCGTCCTTCTTTGTGCCAGAGTGAAGAAGACGAGAAACTGAAGAAGAGAAAGGAGCGGTTTGGCATTGTAACGAGTTCAGCCGGGGCTGGAGCTACAGAGGACACAGAGGTAAAACCTTTTCCTGAGCGGGTGGGGAGCGGCCGAGGATGCTGAGGGGAGCAGTGGCAGTCCCGGAGGTGGCAGCGTGACTCCGCACACCTGGGACCTCGCTCAGCGCCGGGTCCCCCACGCTGGCGTGGGGCTGGCCCCGAGCGGCGGGTGGGTGTGCTCCTGTGGCCGCTCGGCCTCTTTTCCTTGGCAGTGAGTGTTGAGCTTCTGCCATCCGATCTGTTGCGGCTTTTCCCCTGGCTCCCGCTGGAAGTAGGCTGCTCTGGAGTCTACCGAGCCACGGGAGCGTGCCAGCACGTGTTGGCATCCAGCTCCTCCTCTTGCAGGATGGCACGGATGCTTCCAGAAGGGGCGGGGGGGCACATCTGCTCTACTCCGGTTTCTCCCACCCTGGTTCCCCCTCCCCTCGGGTTGAGCTGACTCGCTCTATCTGCTCCTTGTGCTCTCTAATTCCCCGTCTCCTGGATGCTTCTGGACCCTCTGCTTCCCCTTGGATGCGATCGTAGGTCTTCATCAATAAATCCCCGGAGACTCTACAATATAATGAGGATTGAGATGCTGACCCTGTTTCCAGCTTTTCTCCTCCATGCTTTGTTCTGTCCTCTGTGGTTTTGGCCCATCTTTTAAATTTGTAAGCTCCTCAGGGCAATTTTGTGCTCTTTTATGTACTTTTACGCTTTCTTCTGCTTCAAAGTCTTCCCAGTCACCACGCAGGCTGTGCTCCGGCGCGGTAGCTCCTACGTTGTTAGGTGGGGAGTGCCGCGCGCACCTATGGTGCCACGTAAATACGGCTCCAGTGCGGATCAGCCGGAGTCGGGCACCCCTCTCCTGGGGACAAAGGGACCCCTCCGGGGTGGGGACTCCCGCGTTAACAATCAAATGGCAAAGGTTGCGGCAGGGCGAGTGTTGGGTCTTGGAAACTGCTTAACCAGATGGCTCCTGGGCTCGGCAGACAAGAAGTGGGTTTTGTTTGGTTCCTAAGAGCAATCTCAACAATTCAGGTGGGGTTTAGGGGCTGCTTTTTGTGTGTGTGTTTTGTTTTGGGTTTACTGCAGAAACGCTGCCCCGCGTGAAGCGGGGAGCGGCGTTCCCAGCCTTCTGCCGAGCATGGGAGAATGAGCCCCTCCGGCCCGCGCGGAGGGGGCGGCTGGGCGAGGGATTCCATGCTTTTCCGTTAGGTCACTTGGAGATTGTGCCTGGAACAAAAAGGTCTTTTTACTGGTATTGTGTGCACTCAAATGCACCTTTCCCCTGGAGATTCTTGATTAGGGCTTCTGTTGCCCCCGGGCTATTTATCCTGCTAAAAATTAAGATTTATATGCCCCTCGTGTATCGGCTTAAAGGCATATCTGAGAGACGCAATAGTATATTTAATGCGTTTTAGTGTGTCCCTCTCACCTTTTCCATGAATAGGAGAGTGTTAACCCTTTGCCCTTTTACATTTCCCACCTCCCCACTGCCTGGAAGGGTTTCCAGGCCTCTGAAGTAGTCATTGTTCCCAGCTCAGCCCCTTTGTAGCGCGTTGCCAGCAAGACGAAGTGACTTCAGCAGCACTGTATCTCAGGCACTGTATATTTCTGCTGCTTGATTTTGGGGCACCCTTTGTCCCAACGTTAGAATAAAAACTTCGTAGCTCCCTTGAGCGAACGTGGTGTCGGTGCACTCGGGAAGGGGGCCGGAGCCACCGAGCTCCGGTGTGGTTACCGATACCAGACGCTTAATAAATTCCCCATCGGGTTGTGTGAGATTTTAAAGAACTTGCTCGGTTTGTTTCTCTTTGGTTTTGATTTTTTTTTTTTTCTTGTAATTCCTCTCTGCAGGCAAAGAAGAGGAAAAGAGCAGAACGCTTTGGGATCGTCTGATGCCGGTCCTTTTTAGCTTCAGCCCATTTGCAGTGTGCCTCTCGAGTGCGTGCATACTCTTTCTCTCTCTTTCCCCCACGTTCTCTCACTCCCACACTGTTTCTCTAGGTTTTAGTGATGAGTAGACAGGGAATCCCCCGTAGTTGTATGATTGTGCTACTTACTTTTTTTTTTTTCCAAGTTACGAAGTTTAAAAATGAAGAAAAGTTGAGCAAAAAGAAGAAACTGTTCTCGGTGCATCTCCGGTAGCCCGCAGTCCGGTGGTTTCCCAGCAGCTCGCACCGGAGGTACCGTCCGGCGGGGAGAGGTGGAGAGTGTCCCCGGTGCCCTCCGAGTGTCGCTGGGAAACGCCTGTGCAGGGGAGAGTCAAACTCTGCCCGGTAAACAGACGGGCAGGTAGAGCAGCGGTAGGAGCGCAGTGTCTGCTGTGCGATGGGGAAGGGAAAACCTTGAGGAGTGGAGATAGAGCAGGGTTTGCTCGGCCCTCGGCGGTTGCTTTTCTAGTTTAAGGACTGCCGGCGTGCCGCTAAAGCAAGGACCGGTTTGCAGCGTGTTGTCTGTTTGCCGTCCGATGCCGTCTCCACCTCTCAGACCGCCCTGGTCCTCTCCTCCTCCACCCTGTGGAAACGGGCCCCAAGGTTCGGCTGTATCCTGGTCTCTTCCCGGCAGCTGGGACGAGAACGCGCCTCGTCTTGAGAGCACAATGCATGACGCGAGTCCTGCTCTGGATCTCTGGCGTCTTACCCCTGGCTCGTCCGAGGTCTGACGGGTTGAACGTCAGGGAAGGATTTTCTCAATTATATTGTCTCACGTTTTCAAAAATGGAAGTGGCGTGTGTGATCGCCGACACGCGGGGCAGTTTCACGACTGCCTTCCTTCCCAGGGTGAGGCTAATGGGAATTGTCAGAGCAAGAATTGCCGGTTAACCCTAGATCAAGACCGGTGTCCTAAAACGAGGAGGAAAACGTAGCAACGCGTTTGCAAATAGAGCCTGTTCTCACCACTTCATTTATCCCGCCTTGTTAAGCCATCTGCGGCTCGTGGCGTTTCACCTGCGTTTTCCAGGTTCCCCTAAGGTCAGTGATACGTTTCTCTCCTTAAACGACAAACCAGCAGAGCCGCTTTGTCCCGTGTGTGTTCTTGGGCTGGATTTTCTCTTGTCCCCTCTTTGCCTCAGAGTAGCTCCCAAGCTGGTTTAATTCGCAGACTGGTTGAAGAATTAAAGCCCCAGTCTTCTCCGAGCTGCCGGGCGGTGCAGGAGAGCACCGGCGTTTTCCTGGGACCTGTGTTTTGAGCGTGGAAGTTCTTGGTAGCTGTGCAGGAACAGGGTTCCTCCTGCTGCGTTGTCCGTAACCCTTTTTGGTGAAATTACGGAAGAAAAATCTGTCCGAGTCAGGTGAAAGGCAGCGCTGCCGCAGCTTGTGAAGCGCTCCTTGCCGCTTTAGCGTTTCAGACGGCACCTTTGTTCTTGGGGAGCCGTAAAGAGCAGTTCCCCGGGGTGGCTTGCGTGGGTGGAAGAAGTGGTGGCAGTGGAGAAGCGCAGGACCCCCCGAAGCCGGTGGTGCTGGACTGGCGGCGCTGGGGCAGAGAGGAGCTGCCTGCTGCCCTTTCCTCCTTTGCCTGCCTGGAGGATTAGTTTCACTCGCAAGCGTTCGTTCCCGCTGCATCTCCCACCCTGTGCAGAGCTTTCCCTCACAGATACCTCGGCCCCGGGCCTAAGCAGAAATCTGTCTGTCTGCTTGGATTTTTAGATGGGCATTGTGGCTGGAATCCTTCTCTTGTCTGAAGACTGATGTCCTAGGATTCTTATTTCTGACCGTAACCTCTTACCGGAGAGATGTTTGCCTTGTCCATGCTTGGTTCCTTAAGACGCTAGAGAACAGCGGCCGTGTGTACAAATCGAGCTTTTCAGAGGCTTATACCTGATTCTTAATAAGCAATATATATATATTTTTTAACGTAGAAGTCTTCAAACCGCTTCTGTTCCATTACTGTTTGCAGTCTGACTGCGTCCGTGTGCCCTCGGTGACTCTAAGCAATACCTTGGACGTTTGTTTACTTTCCCAAAGGGCAGCTAAAAGCCACGGGGTCCGGGTTAGGTTGTGTGTCTTGGGTTGTCAGTGGCTGAGTGAATCGAAGCTCCCTTGCTCCTTCCTGATTTAATGTAATAACGTTATTCTGATTTTTTTTTTTTTTTTTTTTTGTATGTCAGATTTTGTAAGATGTATTTTCTATTTGGCTCATGATCTTTTTGCTGGTTATTTGCTTGAAATGTTTTGTAGTGTGCCAGGGCAAACACTGCATTTCATTCTCGGTTTCATAATAAAACTGCTTCTCCAAGGCAATTCTGGTATCTGTCAGTTTGATGCATGGCGCGGCCGAGGCTCGGGGCCGGAGCGTGCCGCCGGGAGGGAGCTGGAGCAGATGGAGACTTGGCCACTGCCACTCCTGCCTGCGCGGGGGTGGCTGGGGGGGGGCAGAGAGCCCGCCTGGCCGGGCCGTCGCCAGCGGTTAGGGATTGCCCTAACGTTGACTTTGTGTGGCCTGGCCAAAGTCCTAACCCCCCCCCTCCCCCCCCCCCCCCTTGCCTCTCCAGATTGACCTTGCTGCTTCGTTCGGATGCAAATCTTGCTTCCCGCTGACCTCGGGGAGCTGCGCGGGCTCTTCAGGGCTGGGACCCGGCCGTAACCCAAATCAGGGCTACGGACAAGTAACAGGGCGGTTGCTGCTTCTCACGGCCGATGGTTTGGTGCTGTAGACCAAGGGTCGTTGTAGAGCTTGAGGGGAAGCACAGATACCTCCTGGCTTCGCTGTGTCTGCTTGCTTCGGGCCCCTCTGTCGTAGCCTGGGGGTTCCAGCCGACGGGACACAAGCCGGGGACTGCCGGGGACTGAGATGCTGCTGGTCCAGGAGCTCTCCAGGGGCTGCAGGTCGGTGGCGGCTGGATCCTGAGCCTGGAGGGCGAGGAGACGCCGTGGGCTGCGCCGCCCGTCTCCCGTCTTCCAGCAGTGTTGATGACGGCACGTGGGACTTCCACTCCGACGGTGGGATGCCGTCGCCTTCCCCCTGAGCCGAGGGCAGAACCAAGGACTCCCGATTTCGCCGCTGGCTCCGCTCTCTGGCCCGGGGATCAGAGCGGCGGGGGGGTCCCAGCCCCGCTTCTGCCCTGCCCGGCCGTGCGTCCTCCTCCCTGGGTCGCTCTCCTTTGCTCGTGGGGTCCCGGTGGCGTTTCTGCCCCGGCAGATCTCCTCCCGGGGCCGGTGAAGCGACGTGTGCGTCTTCTCCCCCTCCCTCCCTCCCTCCCTCCCTCCCTCGCGCCGTCTCCTCCCCTCGTTGGGGATGAGTTTCCCTCGGCCGTGGTACCAAAATCGGGATGAGCTCCGCTCCCTCCCTCTCCGTGCGGATGCGCCGGTGTCCCCAGCCCGTGCAGGCAGCAGGGCCGGCAGCGCTGCCCTCGCTCTCCTTCCCCCCCCCCCCCCCGGCTCCCCGGGGAGGTGCCGGGGGCTGTTTTGTAGAAGGACGCTGCTGCATCTTTCACCCGCCGGGCTTTCCCCTCCTGGGCGTAGGGGAGAATCATTCCAATCACACTGTGTTTAAAACACCACCTAATTTATTTTTCCTCTCCAAGCTGGGGGCTGCTCGTGACTAATTTGGGCTGAATAGGGGAAGAAAAAAAGCAGCGGGCACACAATGAGCGGGGGAAAGTGTGGGAAAGCGAGCGAAAGAAAAGGAGGGCTGGGGCTTGCAGCGTGAGAGCTGGTAACGCCGAGCAGTGCCCAAATTCAGCATGAAGTCACTTTTCACAGCAGACGCTTGGGCTGTAAATGCGAGTGGGACGATAGGTCAGGCCCGGGGGGGGGGTGGGGGGGTGGGGTGAGAGGGAGAAATGGGGGGTTTGCACAATGGGGTGAGGAGCGAGGTGCGCGGCGGGGGGGGGACGTGCGCTCCGGTGCCAACGTGTCCCTTCTTCCAGCTGCGCCGTCCTCGTCTCCCAATGGCCTCTTGCCCCCAGATCCTCCGTGGGTGGGTTGGAAACGTCTTTTGTTCAAATTCACAAAAATTGGGAGACAAAAGAGCGGAGCCTGGAAGTGCGGATGAGCCCGAGGAGGGACGGCACCGCAGCCCGGCACCGAGCCCCCGCCGCCGCCCTCCACCTGCGCCTGTGCCGGAGCTGATGAGCGTGGCCGGTGTCCCTCCCGGCTCGGTGCCACTGTTCCCGCAGCTGGGAGCCGGGACCGCGCTGCGGGATCTGGGCAGGATGCGGGATGTGCCAGGTCCTGCCGCGGGGCTCCGTGGGGGGCTGAAGGAGGGGGGTTCCATCGCAGGAGGTGGCCATGGGCCACTGCTGTGAAGACCTTCTCCTTCTCTCTCTCCAGACTCACCGGTCTCGTGCATCTTCTCCCCGAGGAGCCTGAGCGTTGACTTTCCTCAGCTGGTTGCTCCCGCCCCGCGGGGCCTTTCTCCAGCGGCAGGAGGCTGGCCGGGAAGCAGGAGCGAGGGCTGGTTGCTGCCTCCCATCCCCTTGAATCCTTCCTTCCAGCCCGGCACCACTGTGGCTCCGTAAGGGATGTTCTCGCTGGGGGACGGGGAATTGGGATGCCTCGAGTCCTGCTTGCGAGCAACCTGCTGCCCTGAGCCTGGGGTGGTTTGGGGAATCTTTGGGATTGCGGCGAAATCCCGTCCCCGCCGCAGGTTGGAAGTCGAGTGGTGGCACTGCTGGGGGGCTGAGCCACCCGCTCCCTGGGGAGCCTTGGCCCCAGAGCCGGGCACGGTGCCGTGCTGCTGCCGCTGCTGCCTGCGTGCGATCTCTCTGGCAGCGCGGCATCCCGCCCCGTCGCCGGCGGTGGGGGGGCTGGACCGTGCCCAGCTCTCCCGGATAATCGGCCTGGTTCTGGCGTCTCCCCCCGGGGCCGCGGCGAGGCCGGTGGAGCTCCGCCAAGCTCCCCGTTGATGGTTTAATTACTGTGAATGTTGCATGCGGACGGTCTTGTTAGGCGGCAGAGGGGAAGGTTCGGGGAGCCATAGTATGTCATGGTGCAGCTGTGGGTGGTCGTCCGGATGTCCCTGTCCTAATTTGTGTGTCGTCCCCCCCCCGAGCCCTGCCCCTGGGTCTCTGAATTAGGTCACCCAACGGCTGGGGGGAGCAGTGATGTGGGGTGCAGCCCCCGCGGCCTCGGGGGAGACGTGACCAGAACAAAAGCAAGCGCTCGTTAAACTCTTGACATCGTCATCCTCCGAAGCAAACAAACCAACCCCCCCCCTCACCCCCTGGGACCTCCATTCCTCCGGTGGCCCTTCTGGGTGGGTGGCACAGCCTGGCCCCCCCCCCAGGCGGACCCCCGAGGCCGTGGCCCCCAAGGACGGTGGGCAGAGCCAGAGGCTTGGTCACAATGGGGATGCTGCGGAGCCGTGGCCGGGTCTCCCCGTCAGAGCTGGGTGTTGTCCCCCGGGGGAACCGGGGCTGTGTTGGGGTACGGGGTGTCATTGCCCGCGGTGTGTTGTGTCATGCTTCGCGCTGCCCCGCGGGTGCTGGTCCGGTGCCATCCTGTGGGTCCTGAAGACCCTCGGGGAGCTTTATCCGTGGGGAAGCCGAGTCCGGAGAAGGCAGAGCAGGCAGCTCCCCCCAGAGCAGCTCCGGCGTTGGAGGGACTTGGCGCCTTGTCCTCGACCACGGCCGAGACCTCAGCCCGGCCTGGAGCTGCCCGTGGCCCCACGGTGAGCTCTTGGCCGAGATGGGGCAGGGGGTCTCCGGGTGGAGCAGGTGGGACCCGCAGCAGGAGCGAGGGGTGCAGGGTAGGGATGGGGTGCTGCTGGGACTGGGGGGAGCGGCGGCCTCCGAGCATGTCCTGGAGGACCTCGGCTCGAGGACGGCTGGAGCAGGAGAGCGGGGAAACGGCCAACGTCCACCGAGCCGCCGCTGCCGGCAGGGCCTGGGACCCGCCTGACCCCGGCGGGGTGAGAGTCCGTGCCGGAGCCGCGTCCTTGTGTCTGGTCCCCGCTTGTGCCAGAACGTCCCCGCTGCTCCCCCGGCCCTGTGGGCAGTGACCCTCCGCTGCCCACCCTGTCCCCTCCCGCGGCCGCAGCTGTAATTAGCTGCGACATTCTCGGCATACCTGCAGCCCCTAATGAGGCTCCATAAAGGCTGCCCCTGAGCTCGGCTCCTCCGGCACTTGGGGCCACTTGTAAATCTCGGCTTTACAACGGGGGAGCTGCGCTGGGAGGAAGCGGGGGCCGGCGGGGGGGGGGGGGGGGAGGCTCCCACTGGGGCGGGGGGATGCGGCTCTCGCCATCGCCCGGAGCCGGTGGTCCCATGCGGGGTATCCCTGGCACTGCCGCGGGTGTCTCCGTCCCTGTCCCGTGTCCTCCGTCCCCTCCTCGGGGTCAACCCAGCCAGGTTTGCTTGACCTCGCTGCGGCTCTCAGGGGGCGGGGGGGGGGGGAATAAGAACTTGGGATGGCAAACCCACCCCCGCCGGTGGGCACAGGCCGCCCCCACGTCTGCTGCTGGGCTGGGGACGTCCTTCTCCAGTGGGTTTGAGCAGATTTTGGGGTGGTTGCGTTCTCCTTCGCTGGTTCTCAAGGTGTTGGTTCGGTGTTGGCCGCTAAAGCGCAAGGACAAGCGTGTTTGGGAGGGGAGGAGGGGGCCGCGGTTTGGCCCCAGCTAGGAGACGAACCTGGGAATGTCCTCGGCCACCAGCGGCTCTGAGCCGGGCACGGGGCATCGGGCCGGATTTCGTCCCCTCTCATCCGCTTGTCCGTGGTGCGCGGCCAGCGTCAGGAGCGTGGGAAAAATGAGAAGCATTAGGAAACATTTCCCGAGCCGGTCAAAGCCGGGGTCGCCGGATCAGGCCGGGAGCTCCCGAGGGAGGAGGCGGGAGGGGAACGGCGGGGTCGGGCACGGGGGGCTGCCGTGACGCAGGGACCCGGCGCGCGAAGCTGAGCGAGCGGGCGGAGAGGCCGAGGGCCCGTCCCGGGATCGGCACGTGGGGCGAAGACCCCGAGGAGCAGCGGGGCTGCTCGCGCCCCTCCGAGCCCCCGCCCGGCCGCCTCCGTCTCCGCTCCGGCGGGGATGCCGCGTGGCCGACCTCAGGATCCGGTGCCGACCCTGGGATCCGGTGCCAGCAAGGGGCCGGGTCCGGGCGAGGGGCAGTGAGGCAGCGAGCGGAGCGCAGTAACCCAAGCAAAATGCGTTTGTCAGCAGTTTTCCCTTTTTTTTTTTTTTTTTTTTCCTTTTCTTTTTGGCTATATAAATTTTTTATTGTACAAAAAGTCTAAAAAAAAAAAAAAAACCAACCAAGGACGGAACCGGGACAGAGCAGTGGTTATGATATCGTACACAGGAGACTAACGCGAGTTACAGACCAAATGTAGTTTATACAACACAGAAGTAACTGGGACGCTCATTAAGCTTTTCCTTTCCTGTAGCTCTTCCTAATCCGGTTTGTGACCGAGGAGCCGCGAGTCCCCCGTCCCGTCCCGTCCCCCCCCGCACCAGGAGCACCCGCTCCCTCCGTTACTGCTGCCGGATGCTGCCAGGTACCGGCGCGGTCACTGCCTGGTAGCGGAGGTGGAGGGTGGCATCGCAGAAAGGAGCTTTGTAACGAGGCCGTGGTGTAACGAGGTGGCCAAGCAGGGTCCCCCCGCGGCCCCCGGCGTCTCGGAGAGCGGTTCCGACTTTGCCTGCGGGTCAGGGTCTCGGCCGGGCGCCGCGGCAGCCGCTGCGGGACGGCCGGGCGCGAGGAGCCTGGCTTGGTGTCGGCGGCGTCGCAAGCCTCGCCGTGGCCCCGGGAGGGGGGGGGTCTTCTCCCCGGGGGAGGCTGGTCCGGACCCACCGATCCCCGTCCCCCGCAGGTCCCCTCCGTCCCCCGGGGCTGCCGCAGCCTCCCCAGACCCGGCGCCCACGTCCTGCCGGGCTGGGGGGGCTGGAACCCCCTTCTTCCGACCCGGGGCCGGGGGGCGGGGGGGTGTGGTGGTGGTGGTGGAAATTCGTGCCCCGATGCTGCGACACCGCGGTGGAGCCGGCAGCACCTTGGTGTCTCCTCCGGCGGTGAGGAAAAGCCCATCCTGGCGCAGGCGGGACCGATCCTGGCGCCCAGCCAGCCCACGGACACGGCTCCGGCCCAGCCCCGGCTTCTGCGGCGGAGGCAGATCCTGTCCTCGTCTCTTCTTTAACCTTCCATAGTGCAAATGGTTCCCCAGCCCCCGGCAGTCTCTCTCTCTCTCTCTCTCTCTCTCCCCCCCCCCCCCAACACACACGTTTTACAGGGAACATTCGGCATCCCCGAGGCTGCCGCTCCGCTCCCTCCAGCCACCTCTCGCCACCGGCTCCGCCGTCACCCTGCGGCTCCGTCACGGTGACGTTTGTGCTGGGGGTGAGCTGGCAGCGCGAGCCCGGCAGCTCGTGGGACGTCGATGTCGCGGGGGGACGTGGCACCGCCTGCGCTGGCTGGGGGTCCCGGTGCTGCGGCGGGGATGGGTGCCGCCGGCGCGTGGGAGCCCAGCTGTGGTGCCGGCGAGCCCCGGGCTGGCCGGGAGCCCCCGGTGCGGGATGGAGCTGAAAGCTCTGAACTCTTTGATTATTTCTTTTTTAATTTTTTTTTTTTTTTAATTTATTTTTTTAGTTTTTTATTTTTGATGTTCAAGTGCTGTGTTCGGTCACGCGATTAAACCCCCCCTGACCACCCACGGCCTTTTGGTCGTGCGATTTGGACCCGCCGTGTCCCCCCTCCTCTCCCGGGGCCCGTCCTGAGCCCCCTCCCTGGCAGGCACGTCCCGGCCCCCCCCCGGACACCCCTGAACGACAGAACGAGGAACAAAACAACGAACAAACGAACAGAAAAATAACCTAAGACGTTACGCACAGGACCAATACACCGGGTAAATAATAATAATATACTGACGGGGCTGCCGCCCCCTGCCCGCCCTTGGCCAGTCAGCCCCGGGCACTGGTCCCAGTGCCGCCCGCCGCTGGGGGCCGTGGGACCAGTGCCGCCCCAGCACTGGGACCAGTGCCCGGGGCTGACTGGTCCCAGTGCCCGGGGCGGCCCCATCCTTTCTTCTTCAGCGCCACCTGCCTGTAACAGCCGCCCCGGGGACCTGCGGGGGCTTTTGGGGTGATGGGCTGCGGGTTTGGGGTGCTCCATGGCTGCCCCAGTGCCGGGGGCGGACGGGGCGGCTGGACCCCCCGGCTGTGGGCTCCGCACCGGGCTGGACCCCGCGGCGGCTGCCGGTGCCCCGGCACGGGGGGACGATGCCTGTGGGGGGACGATGCCCGCGGGGGGGGCTCCCACCTGCCTCGGCCTCCCCCTTGTTCGAGGCTCTTACAGACCGGGGGGAGCGCCCGTCCCGGGCACCTCCTGTCCTTCCCAGCTCCGAATCGTTGCCGCTCCCCGCCCATGCCGGGCAGGAAGCCCCCCGCCGCCAGCCAGAGCCCGGCCGCATGCGTCCCCCTCCCCAGGGAAGGGCCACGTGCCCCAAGCGTGAGGCCGGTGGCCACGTCCCAGATCAGGGACAGCGAGACCCCTTCCCCGCCAGACACATGGGGCTTTGGCACGTGGCGATGGTTGGGGCGAGGGGGGCAGGTGGATCCCAGCCGGATCCCAGCCAGACCGCAGCTCCCCTGACCCCAGAGCGGGATCCCGTGGCCGGGGCGGCTCCATGCCCTTTCCAGTCCCTTCCGAGCGGCTTCTGGCTTTTTCCTGGTGCGTGGCTCCGCTCCCGGCGGTGGCTGTGCCGTGCCCGGTGCCTCGCAGGGCCTGGGGGGGGACTGGCCCCGGTGCTGGCAATGGCAGGATGGTGCTTCTCCCTGACGGCGCATCCTCGGCCGCGTCTGGTGTGGTTTCGGTGGCAGAGGGGAGCGGCGATGGCCGGGGCCAGACGAGCCCTCATGATCCACAAGCGCTGGGTGGAAGCGAAACGGGGACCGGCAAAATATTTCCATGAGCGGCTTCGCCGGGACCGGCCCCTTCGGCATCACACGGGCACCGCCGGGGTGGGGGGCACCACGCGGGGACGCAGGCGTTGTCACTGGCTCGGCGGGTTGGGAGGTCTCCCCCCTGCCAGGCGGGAGGCTGCCCCCTCCTCTGGCACGGAATGCGCCGGCTCCACGGTGAGACCCGGCGCTGCCGGAGGACGTGGCCCCCCGAAAGGCACTGAACGGCAGGGAGAGGGGGTGCCTTGGTCCCCGGCCCCGGCGGGGGCTGTCACTGGCTGCGGGGTTAATTCCCCTCCGACCGGGCCATCCTTGTTTCCGATGTATTGCGAGGGCCGGCAGCACCCCACTGGCATGCTGGCACAGGGCTTGGGGACCTTGGCCATAAAGCCGCCGGCGTGGGGCCGTTTGCCACGGTGCAACCGCAGGCCGGTGTTTCGGGGCTGAGCTGTGCCCCCTGCCCGGCCCTGAGGGGTGACGGTGGCTGGGGGACGCTCCCCCGGGACAGCCCGCCTGTCCCCGGCACCCTGCTCCTCTGGGGACCCCAGCTCTCCCCGTCCCCTCGCCCCCGACTCCTGCCGTGAGCTGGAGCCGCAGGGTCCGGCCGGGGTGCTGGGAGCCCTCGTGATGCCGCGGCGGGGCTGCAGGGCCGCCATTGCTGGAGCCACCGGGCCGGTGGCATCGGTGCCGGTGGCAAGACCCTGGCGGTGCCGGGAGCCCGGCGTGAGGGGCCCTAAGTGCTTCGGCGCCAGGCGGGATGGTCGGGGTTCGGCACGGCCGGGCCAGTGCCACGTCCTCGCCCCGGGGCAGCCTCGTCCTTGTAAGCGCTTTGGGCTCCGCGGAGCCGGGGACAAGTGCTAAACGTCCCGGGTGCCCCCGGCTCTGCCCCCAGCGCCTTCCCGGTCCCCGGCCGCCCGGCGCCGTCCCTAAGTGCTACGCAGGGTGCAGACGTGCCGGGCTGGCCCAGCCGCGGCCACGGGGTCGTCCCCTGCGCGGCCCCGGTGCTTCTGCCCCACGGTTCCGTGGGCGAGGAGGGATGGACGCGCCGGAGCCATCCGGCACCCTCGGGATAAGTGCTGGGGCCGGGGTCTGCGGGGGCTCCCCCGTGCCGCCCCCCCCGGGCCGGGCAGAGCCGCCGTTTCCACCCCGGCGCAGGGTCGGCGGCCGCCTGGCGCCAGGGACGGCTCCCGGCCGGGACCCGGTTGCATCACTCCGGCCGCGGCACAAGCGGAGGGGAACCGCCGGAGCCGCCGGGGCGGCTGAACTCTTGAGAAAGCGGGAGCCTGTTCTCACGCGAAAATAATCCAAACGCCGAGGGCAGGGGGAGGCGAATCTGCCGCGTAAGCGGAATTTCTCCCCAGCCAGAGCCTCCGTCCAATTCTGGCCAGTGCCGCCTCCGGATAACCCCGGGCTGCCGGCCGCCCTCCCTCTCGCCTGCCGGAGGAGACCCGCCGAGCCGCCGGCTCCTCCAGCCACCCCGGGAGAGTGCTGGGCGCCGGGACGAGCATCGCCATCCTGCCGGCAGCACCGGGGCGAGCGTCGCCATCCTGCCGGCAGTGCCAGGGCCGGATCCAAAGAGCAGGCGGCAGCTCCGTTCCCCTCAAGCCATCCGTGCCCAGGGATGCCGGGGGATGCTGGCGGTGCCGGCTGCCACCAGCCGGTCCCCGGGGGGCTCCAGGCTGAAGCGGCCCCTCCAGGGCCGTCCCCGCCATCGGGTCGTGGGGACCAGGATGGTGCCGGCGGCGTGAAGGGAGGGACCAGGGCGAGCAGGGGCTTCCCGCAGCAAAGCGCCAGCCGGGAGGGTGATTAATAAATAAATAAATTAAAGAAGGGAGACGGTTTCCTCCTGGGACGGAGCTGCCGCCGGCGCTCGCGTGGCCCAGCTGCCCCGGCGTGCCCGTCCCAGGGGTCCCGCTGCCGGATCCTGCCGTCCTCGCTCCAGCAGAGCACCCGGAGCGGGGCTGTGGCGACGGGGCCGTCGGCTGCTGGGGGATGGGGCCACCCGCCCTTGGATGTCACCTTGGCTGCGGGGCGGACAGGGACGTCCCCGTCCCCGCTGACACTCCAGAAGCGCAGGGAGATGCGGGGTCCGCTCGGCCTCCTCCTCTCCCCGACGCCGGTGGGAGAGCCGTCCGGTGAAGAGCCGTGCCGCTGTGCCGTGCTGCTGTGCCGTGCCATGCCGCCGCGGGTGCCGCGGGCGGGGGTGGCGGTGCTGGGGGTCCCGGCCGCCCCTTCCCTTCTCCGTCCGGTTGCTTTATTGCACAATGCATGTCGAAGCGCGGGTTTGGTGCAGCGTTTCTCCGTGGGATTTTCTTCTCTCTCTCTTCCCCCAACATCCAAAGGAATTTCAACGCTTTGTTCTTTGTATTTTTTTTTTAAAAAAACAACAAAAAACCCCCCCAAAACAGTGGAAGAAAAGAGGAGTTTGTTGGTGGAGGGGGGCGCGGGGCGGAGGGGCAGCACCAGCCGGGCTCTAAGAGCATCCGCATCTGTCAACCACCATGCCCGGGATCTTGCCGTAGATGATCTGCTGTTTGTCGTTGAAGTAAAGCATGTTGATGGGGGACATCTTGGTGGGGGTGCAGCAGGGCCCCGCCGAGCCCCGGGGGTTGGCCTGCTGCACCAGGTGGGTGTGGGGGTACTTCTGCATGAACATGTACTCGCACTGCCCCGAGCAGTAGTTGGCTTTGTATCTCTTGGGGGCGATAATCCAGTCCCAGCCGAAGGCCTCGAAGTCGACGGTGAGGGGGTAGCGGCAGCAGCGCGACTCGGTCGAGTGCTCGTCGCAGTCCAGCCCCAGGTTCCGCCGCGAGCGCTTGTTGTTCTCCAGCACCCGCAGCTCCATGAAGGGGTGCTGGGGGGGAGAGGGGGCGGCGTGAGCCCCGCACACTGACCCACTGTCCCGCCGCCCCACTGTCCCCCTGCCCCACGGTCCCGCCGCCCCACGGTCCCACCGTCCCGGCTCCCCGGGTCCCACACGGCCCCGCAGAGCTGCCGCCAGCCCCCTGGCGCTGCCACCAGCCCCACAGGGCTGTCACCAGCCCCCTGGCGCTGCCACCAGCCCCACGGGGGTGTCGTCAGCCCCACGGGGGTGTCGTCAGCCCCACGGAGCTGTGACCAGCCCCATGCAGCTGTAACTGGTCCCACAGAGCTGTGACCATCCCTGCGGAGCCATAACCGGCCCCCACGGAGCTGTCAGTGTCCCCGCGGGGCTGTCACCAGCCCCGTGGAGGTGTCACCAGCCCCACGGGGGTGTCGTCGTCCCCATGGAGCTGTGACCAGTCCCGTGGAGCTGTCACTGTCCCCACAAAGCTGCGACCAGCCCCATGGATCCATCACCAGCTCTGCAGAGCTGTGATCAGCCCCACGGAGCTGTCATTGCCCCCGTGGAGTTGCCACTGTCCCCACGGAGCTGTCACCAGCCCCACAGAGCTGCACCACCACCCGTGCCCGTCCCCGTTGCCCCCCCTTGCCCTCCACTTCCCCAGGGATGGCTGGGAGCCCCGTGCCCAGCTGAGCACCGGGGCCACTGCGATGCCCCGGGAGCTCCGCGCAGCACCGACCCCCGGGACCCTGGGGGCCCTGAGCCACGCGCCCACCCCGCGACGGCCACCTACCAGCCCTTCGGCCCCGGGTCCCAGCGAGGTGACGGCCAGGTCGTTGCCGTTGGGGTCGAAGGCGTTGATCTCGATGCCCCAGTTGTTCTGCGGCTGCTTGAACCAGTTCTGCAGCACGTGCTTGAAGTCGATGCTCTGCCAGTGCCCGATGCGGGAATTGAGGTCGATCTTCAGGGAGCGGATGCGGATGTGGCGGCTGCCTTCCTCCGTCACCGGCTTCAGGCGGAGGATCTGCAGGTAGACGGTGGAGGTGTGCTGCACCGGCCGCAGGTACACCCACAGCTGCGCCTTCACCACCTTGGTGAACATGATCTTGGGGCTGAAGTTGAAGAAGCAGCAATGGGGGTTGCCCTCGATCTGCACCACGGGGTCCGCTGCGGGGAGGAAGGAGGTGTCAGGGGCGGCCCCGGGACCCCCTCCCCACCTCCACCGTGCGCAGGGTCGGGCCGAGCTCCTCCTCGGTCGTTAGGAGTTGAAGGTCGGGTCAGAGGCCGCCCCGGGGGTCATTGCCCCTCCATTCGCAATAAGGTCCCTGGCTGCCCCCTGACCCCGTGTCACCGGGGATTCATGATCCCCCGCGGGGGCTGCGGGGACCGAGCCCCCCGCCGAGCGGGGCCGGGCTGAGCGGGGCGGGGGGCTCCGGCCCCGCAGCACCTGCTCCGGGGCAGCCGGTTCCCAACACATCCCTGTGTCGGAGCCGGGAACGTGCCTGGTCCCGCAGCCCCGGGGATGCGGCAAAGCCCCGAGGAGGGTCCATGGCACCAAGCTCAGGGTACGGGTACCACTGGGCTGCCTGCCAGCGCTCCAGCCAGGTCTGCATCTCAGAGGACATCCATCTCCCACCCTCCCATCTCCCACCCTCCCTCGGCTTGTTTTTGGGGCAGCCCCACACCTCTGCCGGCCTCGGCAAAGCAGCCGGGGATGCTTCACCCAGAACCCCGGCGGGTCCTGCCCAGGGTGATGCCCTCGGAGATGGCGAAGGCGAGCGGCCACCGCGGGGACAGGGACACCCACCCCGGTGGGACGATGACCCCGAGCATCCGCAGCCCGAGCATCCGTCGGATCCGGGGGTCCCCGGCCACCTTCCCCCAGCCCCGCGGCAGCACCCCGGCTGGAGCCGGCCCCGTGCCGGCCCTCCCTGCTCGGCAAACATCTGTGTCAAATTGAGCTGGGAATTTCCCCCCCCCCCGCGCAGCCCCCTCCCCCTGCCACGCACCGGTCAGGTTTAATAGCACCCAGCTGCAGCGCGGGGCCATTTGCTGCGCGCGAGGCCTCCCCGAACACATGGGGGTCACGACACCGGCCGCAGCCCCGGGAATGCCATCCAGCCCCCCGCCGCGCCGCACATAAACCAAAGTGACAGGGGCTGGGGGGCCGCGGGCGCCGGCCGCCCAAACCCCTCCCAGCAATTTGCTGTGCACAAGCCCCCGATTAAACCCTCGCTCCCCCGGGACCCGCCCGGGGAGCGTTCCCCCCCCTCCCCGCACTGCCCGTCCCCTCGAAGCCACGCTGGACCCCCCCGGCTCCCAAACCGGGGCAGGTTGTGCCTGCAGCCCCTTGGCGGGGGCTTTGCCACCCGTCACCGGTGGGACGTTGTCCCAGCCTGGGCCGGTGGCCACCTTGAGGGGCTCTGGGTCCCCCGTAGTCCCGGCGGCACCGCTCCCACACTGCACAGAGGTCCCCAGTGGCCTTAGGGGACACGGTGCCGGTTTGCTCCGGGCTCGCCGTGGCTGGCTCCGCGGCAAGGACAGCGCCGGTGGGGTTGTTTTTGTAGGGTCTCCAGGTGCGAGGTGCCAAAGCGGCGCTGGAGCCGGTGCAGGTCCCTTAAAGCTGCCACTGAAGCCCCTCGCCGCGGCGCCGGCAGCACCAGCAGCACCGCTGACCCTCCTCCAGCCCGGGACTTGGCCTGGCATCCCCAGGGACACCGGGCGTCTGCGGCCCCAGGGGCGAGAGGGGGGTCTGGGGTGCCGGGGGGGGTCTGAGCATGGGGGCTGTGCCACGCTGGCTGTTCCTGGCACGGGGCTGCGGCGGTGCCAGGATGCTCATCCCGTCGCTGTGGCAACGGGGGATAAAGGTTACCGGGACATCGGTCACAGCTGAGTATGTGCCGGGAGGGGGGCGGCCCCCAGCCCCCCCCCCCCACCTTTGTTCCCACCGGCCCGGATTTGGGGCTCCCACCTCTGCCCCGTTAACCCCTCACCTGCCACGGGGGACCAGGGACCCCCCAGGTCCAGGCACCGTGGGGACCCCCCGTTGCCCCAAGGTGCCACGTGCCAGCGGTGCCTCCCCCGTGTCCCCGTGTCCCCGCTCCCACCCGTGTCCCGCTGACCTTGAGCGGCTCCGGCCCTGGCAGGGCAGCGAGCAGCACGGGCGGCCCCCCCGGCCCCCGCCAGCCCCTCGCCCCGGCCCGTGCCCGGCCCGGCCCCCCATCGCCCCTCATTAAGCTCCCTCCACCCCGCAGGTCGCGGGGGTCACGGGTAGCCCCTAAATGGGTTTAGGACCCAATTAACCTTCCCGGGTTCCTTCTGCAGTGAAAAAAAACCCGGGGGGGGTGGGGGGCGCTGGGGGTGATGGCTTGGGATTAACGGGGGGGGGGGGCAGCCGGGGGGAACCCGAGAGCTTTATGGCTCTGCTGCCTATAAAGCCCTTTCCCTCCTTCTGTTCAGGAACCATAAAACCCCACACAATTGCCACGGGGGGGGCGAGGAGGGAGGAAAAAATCATAATAATAACGGAGCGGCCGCGGCCGGGGCAGGCCGGACCCCGCGGCACATCCGGCTGCGGGGCCGGGGCTGCGGGACCCCCGGAGCGGGGCCGTGCGGGGCCCGGCCGGCCGGGAGGAGGGGCCGCCCTCTGGTATTTATTTTGGGGGCCCCCGAGCTGTTAAGGGGCAGGAGGGGGGCCGGGGGCAGCGAGCGTTAACGCGGCGCGGGGAGGAAAACCCCAGCGTGTTGTCAATTTTATGGGTAATAAAATTTCAAAGCCGCCCGAGTCTATTAATGCCTGGGAAGGAAATTCGTCGGGGGGCTGCGGGGGGGGGGGCAGCGCCTCACACTTCCCTCCCTTCCGCTCGCCCTTCGCACCCGGCCCCCCCGGCCCCGCTCCCGGGGGTCCCGCAGCCCCCGCGCCTCGGGGCTCCCACCGCCTTGTCCCGCTGCTGGAGCAGGTGGAGCCGGCGCCGGGACATGCGGCACTGTGCTGGCACCTGGGGAAACTGAGGCACAGAGAGGTGCGGGGTGCAGCCGCCCCGGAGCCCCGTCCGCTTGCCCCCCTCCTCGCCCACGGACAGACAGACGGACGGACAGACGGAGCCATGTCACAGCGCAGCAAAGCCCCGCGCCCCGTCCCCTCCCTGCCGGGGACCCCGGGCTGGAGCCCCTCACCGTGCCGGCCACGGGCAGGCCCAGGGCAGGCGCCCTGCCTGTCCCCAGCACGCCCTGCCGTCACCCTGCCGTCACCCTGCCGTCACCCTGCTGTCACCCTGGTCACCCTGCTGTCACCCTGCTGTCACCTGCCACGTGCCGCGGCAGGAGGCGAGCGCTGGCACCCGCTGCCCGGCGGGGCCCTGGGACCGGGAGGTCACCGTGCCGTCTGCCCCTTGCCCCCAGTCCGGTGCCAGTGCCGGTGCCGGTGCCGGTGCCGGGTCCCCAGTACCCAGTGCCGGGTCCCAGTGCCGGTGCCGAATCCCGGTACCCAGCACCAGTGTCGGTGCTCGGGCTGGTGCCGGTGCCGGGTCCTGGTACCTACTGCCGGTGCCCCGTCCCACAAGCCCTGGTGCCGGCGCCGGGTCCCGGTCCCCAGCCCCGGGTCCCGGTACCTGCTACCAGTCCCAGCACCCAGTTCCCCTCTCCCGGTGCCCCGTACACCGGCTGCCGGCCGGGCTGTCCCGTCCCCCGGGTCCCCGGGTCCCCGGGTCCCCGTGCGGCGCGGTGCGTCCCCCCCAGGACTCGCACGGAGCCGCCCCGGGGGGGGCGGGCGGGGGCTGCGGGCCGGGGAGCCCCGGGGGAGCCCGGAGGGTGCCGGGGGGAACCGGGCAGCACCGGGGGGGGGGGAGGGGGGGGACGGGGAGCCGCGGGGGAGGAGGGGGCCGCCCCGGGGGGGGAGGCGGGGGAGCCCCGGAGGGACGGTGCCTGCCGCCGCACGGCGGGCGGGCGGGGGGGGGGGGGAACCGGGAGGGGAACCGGGGAGCGGGAGGAGGGGGGGGTAGGGGGGGGACACGGGACCCGGTGGCGGGGGGGGAGGGGGGGGAGGGGGGGGGGGAGTCCGCCGGCGAAGTTTGCAGCGGCGGCGGGGCGGAACAAAGGCGGCACTGACTTTCCTGGGCCATGCTGATGACGGTCTCGGTGGTGGCGTGGTACTCGTCCTCCTCCAGGTACTCGTCGTGCTGCAGCGAGTCCCCCTGGAAGTCGTGGAGGTCGAGGAGCTGCTGGAGCGGCGGGGCCTTGGGCAGCAGCTGCTTCACCACCTCCCGGGTGATGTTGGGCGCTTCCTTCAGCCGCAGCTTGCTCAGGATCTGCGGACTTGATGCTCTCCAGCCGCAGCTCCTTGCGTGCCGCCGCCAGAGACACACGGGGCAGGCGGGCTCGGAGGCGGGGGGCTGCGCTTCCACCGACCCCCCGCCACCGCCACAGCCAACGCCAGCAACCGCGCAATACCGGGGCCATACCGGGAAACCTTCCCCGCCGGGCCGCCCCCCCCCCCGCTTCCACCGCAACGCGCAAGGGGCGCGGAACGGGGGAAGGCGGTAACGGTGGCGGGGGCGGGGAAGGGGGACCGGGGTGGGGGGGCGGGGAAAGAAAAGCGGCCGGTAGCGGCGGCCC
>NC_134975.1:2539628-2589307 GCF_965638725.1 Aptenodytes patagonicus
AATCCCGCCCCGCGCCAGGAGGGTTGGTTGAGCCGCTGTTTGTGCGCTCGGGGGCCGCGACGGGAGGGCCGGGCCGGGCCGGGCGCCGAGGTACCGGGGGGGGGCGCGGGCCGGGGGGGGGCCGGGGGCAGCCGCGGGGAGGGCGGCTTCGGGTCGGGGCGTGTGGGGAGGGTTCCGGGGGCCGCGGAGGCCTGGGGCGGTGGCGGTGCCGAGGCCCGGGGGGGGTGAACTCGGGGCCGGGGGGGGCTCCGGTCCCCCCCAGGCGGAGCGCGTGGGGGCGAGGGCGGCGGGTGTCCCTCCGGGGGGCCGGGGGCTGCTGTAACCCCCCCCCCGGGTTACCCCTCCGGGCCGGGGGGCAGCTGGAGTGCTGGGAGGCACCCCCGCCCCCCCCGGCGCCGGCGGCTCGCCCGCCCCCGGGCCTGAATCCCTTCCCGGGGGAGGCAGCAGCCGCTGCCCGTTGCGGGGGTGTCCTCGCCCCCCCCCCCCCCCCCCGCCCCCAGGGACAGCGGCCGTGGGCCCCCCCTGCCGCCCGCCGCTCCCCCTTGGCCGTCCCTGGCCCCGCTGTGGGGCCCGCGGTCCCCTCCCTGCCTGTCGGGGCGCCGGGAGCGGGGGCTTCCCCGGGCCGCGGGGAGGGAGCTGGTGCGGCCGGGCTGTCCCCGGCGGAGGGATGTGGGGGGTGCCCCCCCCGCCCCCGAGCTGGTGCCCTGGGAGGTGCTGGAGCGGTAGACGTCGGGCTGGGGGCTCCTGGTGCCCGAGAGGCCCCCGGTGCTCGGGCTCGTCCCGTCTGCCCCTGCGAGACCCCGGTGTAAAATCAGATGCTCGCAGCAGGTTAAGGGGGGGGGGGAAGTGAATCACGGACGCGGAGGCCAAGAGGGCTCCTGAGATCCCTGCGGAGCGGCACCGGCCCCTGCCCGGCGAGGCCGAGCCGTCCGGTGGGTGCGCGAGGCTCCACGAGGCGTCCAGGTGAGCCGGGAGAGGCCACGGCTTTCCGCAGCCCGTTTCCCGCAACTCCCTACGGGATGCGCGTCTGCCGTGTTTTCAGCTTTCCCACCGATTTCCGCACCGGACCCGCTGTGGAGCCGCGGCTCCCCCAGAAACGGGGCTTCCCCTGCGCTTTGGCCCGGAGCTTTGGCTTCCCGAGCCTCTCCTGGCTCAGAGGAAACCTGCCGGAGGCGCTGACCGGGCCGTGGGGTTGGGCTCCTGGGCTGCGGCTTTGGCCACCCCGAGGAAGGAGGGGCGAGCGTCCCTGTCCCCGGCAAGCGGGTCTCGGTCCTTGCCGAACCTGCTGGCGCAGGGTGGGGAGCTGCCCAAATCGGTGCAAGATGGAGGGACCCGGCGCTGTCGTGGGAGAGCGGATCGATAAATGCTGGTCTGCTCTCCCGAGAAGCCGCCCGCCGGGTTCCTCTTCCAAAGGGCAACCCCTGCGGCAGCGCCGGCCCCGGACCCCCAGCTGCGGGTGTTGGGCCGGGCCGGATCCCTCGAGTCTGTGCAGGACTCGCCGTTTGTGCCGGGCACCTGCAGCGAGCGGCGGCTCGGTGCCAGAGCAGAGCCTGGATCCCTCCTGGGAGGACGGGAAGCTTCGCCGAGGTGGCCTTGAGCGTGCGCCGGCGCTATCTCGGGTGTGATGCCGGTGAGGCGTGGGGGGATGGCGTGCAGCCGAACGGGGCCGGAGCCCGTCCCTCGACCGGGCTGTGAACCGGCTCCGCGGCACGATGGCTCGAGTACGGCTGCTGTAACCGGCAGGCTTTACGTGCCGTGCGGGTCGGGGGAGAGCCGGGTCTCCGCGTCCTCCGCGGGAGCTCGCCGCCACCTTCACGTCACCGAGCCGTCGGAGCTGGCTGAGTCACGAGATCTCAATATTTCATTAGGGAGGGATGCCTAACGACGAGAGCCACGGGATGACTTTGTACGATGCTCACCGGCGTGTACTGGCTCAGGTTTGCTCCGCCAGCCGGAGCTCCCTCGGCACGGGCTGCCTGCCTGCGCGGCAAAGCCGGGCTCCCTCCGTAATCGGCAGCCCCCCAGCACCGGCTGGGTGAACCCGCGGTGGGCCGAGCCCCCGCACACCTCTGGGTGGTTGCTCGAGCGCGATTGGGACATCGGAAAAGTATCGCTGGCAACAGGAAAGCAGTTAGCCCAGACGGGCTGTTGCAACCCTCCTCTGCGAAGGATGCCCCCTTCTCCCGAGCGCGGTTCAGCCGGCGCGGCCCTCGGCACGCTCAGCCACGGGCTCGGCAGTCCCGCTGGCGGTTGGGCAGGTGGGTGAGACGCTGCCTCCGAACGCCGCGTCCCGGCGGCGCGGGGAGGCTGCGGGAGCTTTTGGGATCCCGTTTGGGAAGGGCGCTTTGGAGGAGACGGAGCGAGGCGTCCGCGGGCTCCCTGAACCTCGTCGGGCACCGGTCGACCCGTTTGCCGGTGCCGGCGCAGCCCTCGGCCGGGGAAAGCCTCCGCCGCGGCGGCGGGGAGGAGCGGATTCATCCCGGCAGGTTTTGTAGCCCCGCTCGTGGTTGTCGGCGCTTGCCGTGTCGCTCCGTAAATCTCGCTCAACCAGCAGCTAACAGTAATTGCTGATGACGCGAAAGCGCGCCAGAAATAGCTGCAGACTCCTATAGATCGAGGTATAGTCAACCCTTCACCTGTTGTGGCGATGTTTTAGTGTGAAGACCTGGTTGTCTCGGGGGTCCATGGATCTTCTGATGCCCCGAAGCCCAGCTTCGCCTGAGGGAAGCTGGATTTGAGCGTTGTATCTTCCTTAATCCCTCGGAGAAGCCCTGGTGCAGGCGGGGGGGTTTCATGGCTGCTGCGCTTTCAGTCTGTGCGTCCCGAAGCAGCTCCCGGGCAGGAGAAGCGGCTCCTTCCAGGGGCGGCCATGCCTGGGTGGTGCCTCGGGGTCCTGCTGAGCGAGGGGGGGGCGGCGAGGACGGAGCCGTCCCAGCCCCAGACGTCGGCGGCTCGGGTGAGAACAGCCGAAGCCTCGGGGCCGTTTCTCCGGCAAACCCTGGAGGGCTCCCAGCAGCCGACGGCTTCGTGGGACGGCGATGGCTTCGTCCGGGAGCTCGCTCCGCGCAGAGCTTCTCCCGGGAGCACCCACCTGAGCAGTGTGGAGGAGGCAGCTCCCACCTCGCCATCTGGAGGAGGAGGAGGAGACCCATGCGATGGCGGGGGCCGGGGGTCCGCAGACAGCGGGGGTCCACAGGCCAGGTGGCTCCCGAGGTCCCGGAAAAGGTGACTCGGGGTTTGTGCCGAACGGCTGCCAGCGGAGAGGCGCGGCGTGAGGCCGGGCGCCCGGTGAAGCCGCTTGCCGGTCCCCGCAGTCGGGGGTCCCGGCTGGTCCCTGTCCGTCGGGGCCTGCGCCGGGGCCGGCGGGGAGGAACCGTCCCCCTCCGGGCCGGAGCCCTTCGCCCGTGGCTGCCCGGCAGCTCCTCCCTTATAAATAAGCGCAGGATCTATTCTGGGCGCTCGCCGCGCGGCTCCAGCTGAAGCTGCGGAGCAGGATGACGGGACCCGGTGTCGTAAATCCCCGGTGAGCGGGTGGTGGAGATCCAACGGCGTGGTGCTGCGGAGGCCCCCCCCCCCCCCCCCGCCCGGGGCCAGCTGCTGCCTCGTGTGACGGGGCTGGGGCTGCGGCCGGGGTCTGTGCGGGTGCCCTCGACCTCCGCACCCTGCGAGGAGCCCAGGGCCGCTGCCGAAATAGCAGCGGGGCGCAGCGCGGGGGGGGGGGGGGGGGCAAGTGAGAAGAGCGGCTTTTTGGCAGGGAAGTCACCCCCGAGGAAGGAGGGAGCTGAGGCAGAGGGTGGTCTGAGGGAGCCGGGCTGCAGGACGTGCTCAGGGGCTGGCTTGGGACCCAGGCTGTCGCTCCCGGCCTGCGGAAGGGCCCGGCCCCGGCAGCGCCGGGCTGAGCTGGCAAAGGAGGGCGAGGACAGACTTGGAGAGGGCGAGGCGGGTCTGTTCCCAAAGCAGATTCCAGCAGCGGTTGCTTCAGAGCTCGGCGATATTTGCAGGGGAAGGAGCTGATCTGGCTGGCAGAGGGAAGCCAAGGGCCGAGCCGCGGACGGACGGTCGGTGAGCCGGTCCCTCTGCTTCAGCCCCGTCGCGGGGCAAGGGCGGGGGGGGGGGGGGAGGGGGCAGCGCCCAGGCTGGGCAGCCGCGGCGGCCGGTCCTGGTGAGATGCAGGGGGTCCCAGGGCGGCTGGAGCCGAAATGAGCGTCCTGCCCCGGTGCCGCCGCTGGAGCGGGTCCTGCTCTCTGCCCTGGCCTCGTCACGGGCTGCGTTGCTGCCGGGACGGGGATTTCTGCTCGGAATAGTTAAAATACTTGTAAAATCTTCAGCCCTGCCTCTAAGCTCGTGAGAGTAACGCTTGGCTGGAGCGATCCTGAACCTCATCCCGTGCCCGGCCTCATCCTGTGCGAGCTCTCCCGACGCCGTTCTGGATCAAACCAAAGAGAACCGGCAGGAGTCTGGCAGCCGGGCTGCGCCGGCTGCTTCCCGGCGGCTCGTGCCGAGCCGCGCTCGGGATGCTGCCGAGGCCGTTGCCGAGCCGTCCCTCTCCTGAGCGGTGCTGGAGGAAGGAGGCAGCGTTCCCTGCACCCGGCGAGCGCCGCGCCGATGAGTCTGTGTTCCCAGGGCTTTGCTGTGCCTCGGGGGAGGCGAGGGCGATCCCCCTTCTCCTGGAGGGGTCCGGGAACGGCTGGTCGGGGTCCGTGTTAGCGAGCGTTTCCTACCGGGCTTGTCCGGCTTTAGCCCTGCTTACGTCTTCAGGCAGACGGGGAAGGGGAACCGGCAACAAACGACTTTCCGCTTGTCGGTTCTGGTCTCTGCGATCCTCGTCCTGTCGCCTGCCTGGCCCCGCCGGCGCGGGTGAATCTCTGCTGCGGCCCCGCAACCTTGGGACCGGAGCGCGACAAGGGAGGGCGAGATTAGCGCCTGAAGGAAAACACAAATCCCGCTTTCTCCCGCTGTTCTCTGGGCGTGTGAACCACGGAAGCCGAAACTCCGGCTGCCCAGTGACCCTCGGGTTTTGTCTCCGAGTGCCCCCTCCCAGCGCCCCCCCCCTCGGGCTTCGAGGAGCCGCGTCGTTCCGGGTGCTGCGCTTCATCCCGCTGACGCCCGGATTTGAGCGGGCAGCCTGCTCCCCGGCCGGGATCGCGAGTGCCGGCTGCCTGGGGGCAGAGGGCAGCTCCAGCCGGGCAGAGCTGCCCAGCCGGCCGCGGGCTGGTGCCGGTGGGGCGCACGACCGGCTGCCGGTGGCGATGCTTTATGCTGGGGTTGGGGGATGCAGTCTGCACCCCCAGCCCAAGCGGCTCCGTCAGACCCCTGCTGCTCTTGTCCAGTGTGGAAAACAAAGCAAAAACGGGGGCGGAGGGGGTGGGGGGGTAACCAAACCAGGACCGAGGAACCTTAAGGCAGAGCTGGGGAGTTTGTTTCCAACCCCTCCTCCCGGCCGGCTGGCGGGGAGGCAGCCGGAGCCGTTGTGGCATCTCCCCGGCTGCCGCATAAAGACGAGCGGTCCGGGCCTGGAGCTGCTCGCTGCCGGCCGGCCGGCCGCTCTCCTGCCGCCCCTTCCCCGCTGCCCCGGCTCCTCGTCTCCGGCGGCGCAACGCGGCGCGTCCCGGCCCGGGAGCCGCTCGCCGGGAGCGGGAGGGCTGGGAGGACTGCTGACTCACTCCCAGCCGCCTCGGCCGCGAGGATCCCGTCTGCCTGGCTCTCGGATTAGCTCCTGCCGACCAATTTACTGCTCCGTGAAATCCCTCTGGAACAGAGGCTGGGGGAGCGGAGCCGTGGCCTGCGGGTCTGCGCCACGTGCTGCTGCGGGGCGCCTGGGGAAAGACCCCACGTGGGGGGAAAGACCCCGGAACGAGGAGCGTGTTCTAGCTTGAGGCAAGAAGAGTTTTGCCCGCTAAGGGCTCGGCAGAGCCTGTCCCCGTGGAGGTGATGCCGTCGCGGGGGGGGACGCGGGGGCACCGCGCCGTTGTGCGTTCAGCGTGCCGACGGCTCTTCTCCTCCTCCCTTCAGGACAGCCGAGCGGATCAAAGGCCAGCACCCTGCACCCAGCCCCTGCCCGGCGCGGACACGCCTCGGTGCCTTCCCGGCTCTCCGGTTAGCAGGGCGCGCGGCGCCAGCAGCACCCAGGCCATGACCAGCAGAGGAGCCCGCCAGGCCGAACGGGCAGTCCCAAGCCAGTAAAATCTGTCAGTTCAAGCTGGTGCTGCTGGGCGAGTCGGCGGTGGGGAAATCCAGCCTGGTGCTGCGCTTCGTCAAGGGCCAGTTCCATGAGTACCAGGAGAGCACCATCGGCGGTGAGTCGGCGAGAGGCGCCCGTCGTGGGGGCTCCAGCACCCTCCAGTAACGCTCTCGGGCGCCCGCAGCCCCATCGCCACGGCTTTGCCTTGCGCCGGTTTTGCTTCCCATTAAATACAAGCCCGCGGTACGTGGACCAGGCCCGCGGCAGCCGGCGTGCCGCGTTGCGGGGCCGGCTCTGGCCCCGGTCCCCGCGCCTCGTCCTGCCGTCTCGTGGCGGCGGGTGGTGACGCCTCGGTGGATGCGGTGGTCTCCGGGCTGCAGCCGGTGCGGGAGCCCGTGCTGTAAGCACGCCGCTCGCGCGGAGCGGACGGGATTTTTTTTTTATTTATTTGGTGATTTTTTTTCCTCCGCAAGCCGGGCTCGATGTGACGGTCCCGGAGCCGGCTGCGGCGTCGGGGTGCACCCAGGTCCGCATCCCTTCCGGGGCCGGACTGGGGGTGTGGGGAGGGTTCCCCGCTGCCCATTGGGTACCTGCCCGCAGCGGGGCTGGCCGACGCGATGCTAACTCCGTCTTTCCTCCCGGCAGCGGCGTTCCTTACACAGTCCGTCTGCCTGGATGACACAACGGTAAAGTTTGAGATCTGGGATACGGCCGGCCAGGAGAGATACCACAGTCTGGCCCCGATGTACTACCGGGGGGCGCAAGCTGCCATCGTGGTCTATGATATCACCAACCAGGTAGGGTCCCTCTCCGCGCTCCTCGGCTGCCAGGCGCGAGGCACCTCGGTTAAACCCCCCGGGAGCGAAGGCCTGTGCGGCTCAGGGGGCGCTCGTGGCTTGCGGGGGTCTCCCGGGGGCCACCTCCTCGCAGGGAGGCGGGGGCGGCTCTTGCCGTGGCGGGGGTCCCTCTAAGACGCCCACCTTGCAGCGCAGCGGTGGGACGAGCCTTGAGTTCCCACCTCTGCTCCTAGGAAACGTTTGCACGGGCGAAGACATGGGTGAAGGAGCTGCAGAGACAAGCCAGCCCCAGCATCGTGATCGCCCTGGCAGGCAACAAGGCTGACCTGGCCAGCAAACGCATGGTGGAATATGAAGTACGTGTCGGCCCGGGGCTCCTCCGGGCCCGTGCGAGCTCCCATCCCCGTCCCCCCCTCGGCGCCGCCACGGGCGACGTGCCGGAGCTTCGGCCGCCGGACCCTCACCCGGCTGCTCGCGTCTCTTGCAGGAGGCGCAGGCCTACGCAGATGACAACAGCCTATTGTTCATGGAGACGTCGGCCAAGACAGCGATGAATGTGAACGACCTCTTCTTGGCCATCGGTGAGGCTCCGGGAGCGGCTGGGGGGCGAGGGCGGGGTGTAAGGGGGTCTCCCCTCCCGCCCTCAGAGTTTTTTGGGAGGCTGAGCAGAGCGGGTGTCTGTCCTGCCCTCCGGTGAGCGCGGCTCCTCGTGGCCCGGCCGTAGCTGTGCCACGGGCTGCGGTGCTGCTACCGGGGCTCGGCAGCGAGGCGCATGGAGCCGACGCTCGGTGCGAGAGCAGCTCGAAGGGAAACTGCTCTTTCCCCCCGGGGAAGCGCCTGGCAGGCGCCTGGGCCTCGCCGGTGCGGCCGGGATGGCTTCAGGGCCTCCGCTGCGCTGGAGGCAGGGCCCTGCCGGCTCCCTCTGCCTGCCCCGAAGCCTGCAGCAGCGGGGCTGTGCCGCGGGGACGGTCCCCGTCCCGTTCCCGCCGCCATTTCGCCCCTCTTCCCCCTCCAGCCAAGAAGCTGCCAAAGAGCGAGCCCCAGAGCACGAGCGGAGCGGCGGGCAGGAGCAGAGGCGTGGACCTGCACGAGCAGAGCCAGCAGAACAAGAGCCAGTGCTGTAGCAACTGAAGGGCGGCCTCCGCCAGCGCCCGCGCGAGAGGAAGAGCTAAGATATAACCTCCATCCCCGTCCACCACACCTCACCTCCATAACGGCACACCGAGAAACCCGTCTGAACCAAAACCCTCCCGAGAGCTCCCTCTAACTGCACTTTTTAACGCTTCAAAACCACCACCAGACACCCGTTACCACCATCCCGAAGGCAGTGGAACTAGATCAGCCGGGGACTTAACTTCCAAAAAAAAACAAACTCTTCTTCACTTTGTATTATAGGTGCAAATAGCGACCTAACGCTCTGATTTCTCCCTCCGTCCTCCTCCTCCTCCTCCCTCTCCCACCTCCCTCTCTGCTTTGGTAAACCTGTGTTCCCGTTAACGTCTCTCCTTCCACCCTCCCCGTAGAGCTGGGGCGGGGAAGAGACCCGAGGAGGTGGCAGCGTCGGCCTCGGAGGTTCGTGTTGTGGCGAACCAGCTGGAACCGGAGACCTCCAGAAAACACGGGATTTTTCCGAGGGGGTCTGTCATGGATTTCTTTTTTAATTTCCCCCCCCCACCCCACACCCCTCCTGTTCCTTCTGTTCGGCTGTCGGGGGGGGAGGAAAGCTGCGGTGTCCTTAATTTCTTCCTAGGTGGCCTTTTTTTTTTTTTCTTTCTTTCTTTCTTTTGCTGGAGGATCGGAAGTGCCTGGGGACTTTTTATAGGGGGAGGGGGGAAGCGGGGCGACCGCTGGACCCTGAGCACCCGTCGCCGTGAAGCCAACCACGAGCCACCCTTCCCCACCTTCGCCCGTAGAGCTGTCGCACGTTACCGCCGCGGCCGCGTCCCTCCGGCGATCCCCACGCGGTCGGGGCGCGAGCGAGCGGCCGCGCCGGCGGCGATGAACCCGCCCATCTCTCTCCTCTTGCTCCACGATTTGTCCCCGTCCCCCCTGGCCGGCGGCGGGCGAGGGATGTCTCTGGTTTGCACTTTAGTCGTGGAAACGTCCCGTTAAGATGCACCTTGGGGGTTTTTCTTTTTGTTGTTCTTTCGGTCCTCGTGGGTCCCGGCCCCCGGGGGCGGCGGAGGGGGAGGGAGGCCCCCCGCTGACTTCGTTTTGTTTCTGCTTTCCCTAAGGAGCGTTCTCGGCTGGAGAAACCCTCGGTCGCGGCGCGGCCGCGCTCGGGAGAGTCGGGACGTTGCCAGGCGCCGTCGGTCGGTCGGTCCCAGCAGCGGAGTGAAAGGCCCCCACGGAGACAACCCCCTCTCTGGGGGGGGGGGGGTGTGGGGGGGAGGCAGGTGGCACCCCTGGGCGCTGCGCAGGCGCCTCTGGTCAGGGCGCCGCAACGCGCGGGGACACCCCAGAGCGGGGACACCCCCATGCGGGACACCCCGAAGCGGCGGCGCGTCTGCAGAGGGCAGAGCACCCTCCGGGCGATGGGTCCCTCGCTCCGCAGCCGGTGCTGGCTGGGGCCTGATCCTGTCGCTCCCAGCGCCTGTCGGGAGCACCCCCCTGTCTGCCGGCCTCTGGGGTCGGGCCGGGCTTCCCGGGCCCTCCCCAGGGGGGGGTCCTGCTTGCAGGGTGGGGGGGCTCTGGGGACCCCCCAGGGCCCACGGGGTCAGCGTGGGACCCGCTCGCTCCCGGGGCCGTGGCTGTGGGGCGGAGGGACCCGTCTCATATGAAGCCCCCCCACCGCGGGGGCAGAGCCTGCAGGCAGATAAACCCCCGGCCCCCACCGTGGGTCAGCCCCCCCCCCCCCCGAGGGACTGTCTGGCTTCCCTCGCATCCCCACTGCCGCCGTGCCGTGCCGGCGGAGCCTCGTGCCGCGGCGTGGGCGACGCTTGTGGCTTCTCTCGGGCTGGGGGTCCGGCTGGTGGAGCCCCCCCCCCCCTTCCCCGAATCGGTGACTTGTATTTAACCGGGGCTGGGGGACCCCATTCCCCCCCGCCGCGGTGACCCTAAACCGCCCAGACGATGCCGGCAGCGCCGCCTCTTCTTCCCCCCCCCCGCCTCCGCCCCGTCTTCTGGCCAAAACCCTGGACCAAATGGGGACACTGCAGCTTTTCTCGCTCTTTTCTTTTTCTTCTGCTGCTTCTCCGATAATAATTATTTTATTTTATTTCTTTTTTTTTGGTTTGGTTTGGGTTTTCCCCCCCCCCCTTTCTTTTGCTCCTCCATCGCATTTAAATAACAATCATGGTAACAGAACTCAACCGCCGGTTTACCGATGTATTTAATGTAAGTAAAACCAAACAACAAAAAAAAAAAGGAAAAACACCCTCTGTGTGCTCAGGGAGGGGTTGGGGGGGGTGGGGGGGTTGGACACCACCTCTCCCGGCTGTTGGCACCGGGAAGGAGCCGGAGCCGTCGCTCCGCGACGGCTCCGGCTCCTTCCCGGTGCCAACAGCCGGTGCGAGGCCCCAGCCCTGCCCTGATAACGTTTATCGGAGCGGCCAGCTGGGCGGCGGCCCCCTCCCGGGTGTTGGCCGACGCTCGCCCGGGGAGAGGAACGGGACGGATCCCGGGGAACCGGCAGGGGGGGGGGGGGGGGCGACCCGGTGGCACAGCTGGCCCTTTAAATCCCTTCGCCGTTGCCCCTTTAAATCCCTTCGCCGTTGCCCCTTTAAATCCCTTCGCCGTTGCCCCTTTAAATCCCGCCCCTGGTGCCCCCCCCCCGCTTGCGGGTGTGAGCCACGCCCACGCCGCCCCTTCGGGGCCGGGAGGGGGGCGTGGCCGGCGGGCCCGGGCCCGCGCCCCCCGTTGAGGCCACGCCCATCGGCCCCTCTCTTAAAGAGGCAGAGGCCGGGCGGGAGCTCGCGCTAACGGAGCCGTAACGCAGGTGCGCGGCGGACCGGGACCCGGGGCGGGGGAGGGGGGGGGGAGAGACACGGGGGACGGGGACACCGCACCGGAGCGGGAGGGTCGGGGAGGAGCGGGGATGCCCCACGCAGGTCCCTGGTGCCCGCTTCCCCCGGGGCCGTTGGGGGCTCCCCCGGGGCCGGTTCCCGGTAACGGTGCCCGGTGCCCGCCCCAGCCGCTCTCTCCCGCCCAGGTGCCGCCGCGATGCTGCTGCTCCGAGCCGTCGCCGGGCGCAGGTAGGAGCCGCCCCGTCGGGGCTCCCCGCGGACCCCGGTGCTGCCGCCGCCGCCCCCCCCCCCACCCCCCCGCCCCGGTCTCAGCTCCGCTCTCCCCGCAGGCTCCCGCCGCTGCCGCTGTCCTGCCGCGGCTGCTCACGGTTCCCCCCCGGCGGTCCGGCCGCGGGGGGACGCCGGGGGGCGGCCCCGGTGCTGGCGGCGCTGCTGGGCCTCGGAGCCGTCCTGGCCTACGGAGAGCGGCGGCGGCGGGTGAGCGGGGGGAGTCCGGGGTGGGGGGGGGGGCGGCACCGGGGGGGGAGAAGCACCGGGACGGTGAGGTCCCGGGGGGGGGGAGCACCGGGATGCCCGGATCCTCCGGGGGGGCGGACACCCCTGTGTCCTTCTCTGGGACAGGGGCACCGCGGGGGGGGGCTGAGTCCCGGGGGGGGGGGCGTCAGCGGGGTCCCAGGGGTGCAGCACCGGGGGGGGCTGGATCCTGGGGGGGCGCAGCACCGGGATGCCCGGATCCTCTGGGATACCCCCCCCCCGCTCCTTCTCTGGCACAGGTACACTGGGGTCCAGCTGGGGGGGGGCAGGGGGTGCCACGTCCCCCCCCCCGGCTGCGGGTCACCACACCGGGGTGCCGGGTTTGGGGGGGAGACCTCGGGGTCCTGGCGGGGGGCAATGGGGGCACCCCCCGGGGAGGGGACACCCCCCCCCCCCGGGGAGGGGGCAGCGGGTGCAGCGTTCCCCGCTGACGGGGCCGGGGTCCCCCAGGGCGCCCAGGCGGCCCAGGCCACCCCCGCCCCCCGCTACCCCCTGTACACGCGGGAGGAGGTGGGGCGGCACCGCTCCCCCCGGGACCGCGTCTGGGTGACCCACGGCACCGAGGTCTTCGACGTCACCGACTTCGTGGAGCTGCACCCCGGGGGGGCCGACAAGCTGCTGCTGGCGGCCGGCGGGGCCCTGGAGCCCTTCTGGGCCCTCTACGCCGTCCACAACCAGCCCCACGTCCTGGAGCTGCTGCGGGAGTACAAGGTGGGGGAGCTGGACCCCAAGGAGGCGCCGCCGGCCCCCGACGCCGCCCAGGACCCCTTTGCCAGGGACCCCCCCCGGCACCCCGGGCTGCGCGTCAACAGCCAGAAGCCGTTCAACGCGGAGCCGCCGGCGGAGCTGCTGGCCGAGCGCTTCCTGACCCCCAACGAGCTCTTCTTCACCCGCAACCACCTGCCGGTGCCGGCGGTGGACCCCGGCTCCTACCGGCTGCGGGTGGAGGGGCCGGGGGGCCGGGCCCTCTCGCTGTCGCTGGCCGAGCTGCGCAGCCGCTTCCCCAAGCACGAGGTGACGGCCACGCTGCAGTGCGCTGGCAACCGCCGGGCCGAGATGAGCCGCATCCGCCCCGTCAAGGGGCTGGCGTGGGACATCGGGGCCATCAGCACGGCCCGCTGGGGCGGCGCGCGGCTGCGCGACGTCCTGCTGCAGGCCGGCTTCGAGGCGGAGCGGGAGGGCGAGTGGCACGTCTGCTTCGAGGGGCTGGACGCCGACGCTGGGGGGGCCCCCTACGGCGCCTCCATCCCCTACGGCCGCGCCGTCAGCCCGGCCGCCGACGTGCTGCTGGCCTACGAGATGAACGGCGAGGAGCTGCCCCGCGACCACGGCTTCCCCCTGCGCGTGGTGGTGCCCGGCGTGGTGGGCGCCCGCAGCGTCAAGTGGCTGCAGCGCGTGGCCGTCAGCCCGGCCGAGAGCCCCAGCCACTGGCAGCAGAACGACTACAAGGGCTTCTCCCCCTGCGTGGACTGGGACACGGTGGACTACTCGTCGGCGCCCGCCATCCAGGAGCTGCCGGTGCAGTCGGCCATCACCCACCCGCGCCCCGGGGCGGCGGTGCCGGCGGGGGAGCTGACGGTGAAGGGCTACGCCTGGAGCGGGGGCGGGCGGGAGGTGGTGCGGGTGGACGTCTCGCTGGACGGCGGCCGGACCTGGCAGGTGGCGCGGCTGGCGGGCGAGCGGCCGGCGCCGGGTCGCGCCTGGGCCTGGGCGCTGTGGGAGCTGCAGGCGCCGGTGGCGGCGGGCGCCGAGCTGGAGATCGTCTGCAAGGCGGTGGACGGCAGCTACAACGTGCAGCCCGACACCGTGGCGCCCATCTGGAACCTGCGCGGGGTCCTCAGCAACGCCTGGCACCGCGTCCGCGTCACCGTCGGCCACTGACCGTCCCGGCAGCTTTCCCCGCTCGCCCGCGGCCGCGGCGGCTCAAAGGTCGCCGCTTTTTACAGCCCCCGACGTGTGAAAGTGGCTCCATAAAGATTGCGCAGTTTTATGGACTCAGCGGTTTCCTGGGGCAGCGCCGCCGTAGCGGGACGGGGATGGGGGTGGGGGGCGGCCCTGGGGGGGACCCCCCCCCCCCCGGCCCTACACACCGTCTGCCCCCCTCTGCCGCGGGACCCCTCTGTCCCCGGGTAACCCTGGGACCCCCTGGGACCCTACATAGCCCCGACCCTATGGGATTCACGCCAGGACCCCACAGCCTCCCCGTGGGACCCCCAGGGCCTGTACGGCCCCCACAGCCCCCCCCCGGCCCTGCGGCCTCCCTGCCCCGAGGGGGGACCCTCCCCGGCCCCACAGACCCCCCCCGGCCCCCGGCGCCGCTCACGGGCGCCCCTTGATGGCCGCCTCCGGGAGGGGGGGGGGGGGGATGTCCCGCTGAGCCCGGGGTCCCGGTACCTCTCGGTGCGTCGCCGCTCCGGCCCGTCGCCGCCGTATCCGTTACCGATTATCGGTTATCGATTATCGGTTATCGATTACCGTCCCCGCACAAGCCCCCCGGGTCCATCGATGCCCTCGGCCCTCCGCCCCGCGCTCGGCGCTCTCGGCGCTCCGCTGCCCGCCCCTGGGCAGCCGGCGGCCGCTCGATGCGCCGGCGCTCGGCTGAGCCCCCCGTGCCGGCCCATGGCGGCCGCGGCGCCCCCCTCCCGGCGGCTCGAGGGCGTCGGCGCTCGGCTGCGCGGCCTGGCTGCGCGCGGGGGCCGGAAGTGGCTCGGGGCGGGCGGGGGGGCCCGGGCCCTCCTCAGGTGAAGCCGCCGCCGATGGAGCCGCCGCCGCCGCCGAGCCCCTGAGCCCCCCCCGCCGCTCCCCCACGCCCCGCGGCCGGGCCGGGCCGGGGGGGCCCTCCCCGAGCCCCGCCGGTGAGAGGGGGGCGCTGTCGGGGGGCCGGGCGGGGTGGGGGGCGGCTGGGCCGGGGCCGCTGTCCTGGGCGGGGGGCGGGGGGGGGGGCTGTCAGGGGGCGGGGGTGATTGGGCCGGGGGGGAGGGGGGGCAGCTGGTTTTGGGGGGGACGGTGGGGTGCGACCAGGCCGGGGGGGGGCTGTCTGGGGTGGGGGGCGGTGGGGGGAGCCGGGCCGGGGTGTGCGCCGGGGGGGGGGGGGGGGCTGCGGGAGCTGCCCTGGGGGTCGGGGGTCTCTTCTGGGGGGGCTGGCTGGGGGAGGGGGGGCGTCAGCTCTTGGCTGGGAGCGTCCGTCTCCCGCGGGCTTGTGTCTCGGGGGAGTGTCACGGTTTTGAGTGGGGTCTGGGGGGGGGGGGCAGGGAGCGGGAGGTGTTTTGGGGAGGTGTGAGGACACCCCCGGGGGTGGGGGGGGCTGCTGTGGCGGCGGGTGCCGGGGGCTGCGCCCCGGGGCGGGCCCCGAAATCTTCCCCAAGCCCCTTTCCCCAGGACAGCTGGGGGGCCGGAGCTGGCCCGGGCGGGGGGGGGGGGTGTCCCCCCTCCTCGCAGGGGCGCAGCCCCGAGACTCGGCCCCTCCGGGGGACGCGGTGGCTGGAGGCACCTCGCCTCCCTCCCTGGGGCCCGGCCGCGGTGGCCCCTGCCGGCGGGGAGGGGGACGCGGGGGACCCCACCTCGGCGCCAGAGCAGCGCGGTCGATGAAATGACGCTTCTGGGAAATAACGGGCTTCACCGGCGGGACGACGGCGTCGGGGGCTGCCGGGGAGCCCCGCCGAAGTTCTCGTGCTGTTTCTCTGTCCCCGTTCTGTGGAGGGGTCCGTCTGTCCGTCCGTCCGCGTTTGGGATCGTTTCCCTCCGCGTCTGTTTTCCGGAGCGCCAGGTTTTGGGGGGAGTGGGGGGGTGGGCGGTTTAGAGGACGTTTCTCTGGGGTTTTAGGGTGAGCCTTTTCCAGGCGCTTTTACTCCTGCGTGAGGCACCTGCGCCGGTGGCTCCGGGGTTACGGCTGCTGCGGGCACCGCTTTTCGGGTGAAGCTGTTGGCCGCAGGCAGGGTTTTCCCCGACCAGCCTGTGAACGCCGGAGCCGCCTCTTTGGCTGTGCGACGGGGATGCTCAGATAGGGGGTTCACCCCCCGTTTTCGTGTTGCCCAGCCGGTGTTCCCCAGCACTCCCCTCCGCCCCCCGTTACCGATTCTGCAGTGGCTCTGGAGACCTTCCCCGGGCAGGAGGGGCTGCGCCGTTCTCCCCCCCTGCGCAGGGGGGGCACCGGGACGGGCAGCGCGTGGCTCCGGCAGCTCCACGGAGCCTGGCGGGGAGGAGCAGAGAGCGGGTACGGGTTCCCTAAAGCCCGGAGCCGGCGTCCCAGCCGCTGCCGGACTCCGTTCCCGTTGAACCCCTCCTGAAGAGAAGCTGCGGTGCCAACGGCCGACTCGTTTTGGTCGCCGAGAGTAAGAGCACATCTGTCGTCAGTCCCAAACGGGGGCTTTGTGCCGATGCCCTGCGCCGGTGCCCCATGGGGACGGCCGAAGGGGGACCCAGAGACCCTGGGGGGGCACGGGAAGAGGCAGCGGCGGCTCTGGGGAAGCTCTTGGGCCAAAGCTGCTGCTGGCAGCCCGGCTGTAAACTTGTTCTTTGCTCGTGGTCGCTCCTTTTGCAGAGTCTCGGCTCCTGGGTATGTGGTGGGCGCGTGGGGCCTGTGCTGTGAGAACGGGGGGGGGGGGCTTCCCCGGGCACCGACGCCCTGGACAGGCAGCGTCCCTGTGCTGTGCTTTGCGCCTGGCGAGGCCGGTGTCCGTGGGGCGAGGGCGGCGTTGTCCAGGAGCAGCTCGCAGATACCTTCCCGCTGCGTATCGGGGTCCGGGTGCAGGCGAAGTAGGGAGCATCTGCGTCTGCCGGGTCGCGCCCTGTGCCCCTTGGCTTAGGTGGGGGCTGTGCCTGGGGCGGGGGGGAGGGCGGTGGGAGAGGGCGCGCCGCATCCTGCGGCACGGCTGGGGCGAGCAGCGGCAGAGCCGGGATAACGATTTTTGGCCTCATCTCGGCTTTCGCTTCCAAGGACCCGAGGAAACCTGAGCGGCCTCGGTGAGCCGGTGTGACAGGCGGGGCTCCGGAGCCCTTGCGAAGGTGTCGGTGTTCGGAGGAGCCGGGGAGCCAGCGAGCTGCGGGGCCCCGGAGCGCCGATCCTGTTTGCACAGCAGCGGCTTGCGCTCCCGAGGGGAGTTAGGGGAACCGCGGGGGGGCCGACGTGGTCTCCGCGCCCGAGGACGGAGCGGGGTTACCCGAGGGCAGCGGACGCAGGACGGGCGCGAGGAGGGAGCGTCCAGCAGAGGATTAATTTTTCTCCGCTCTCAGTGGATCAGTTCCATTTAAAACGCGTGTGAGCGTCGTCAGCGGAGTTGGGCTGCAAACGATGGCGTTGAAAGTGCGGCACGGCTTCGCTTCCTGAAGGCCAGGGTCTCCTTCCTGCGGTCCGTGTCTGTCCGTCCGTCCAAGTGAGGGCTGAAGAAGGAACTTCTCTTTCCTCCCTCCGCTGCCAGGGCGGTCTCCTGAAACGGCTTTTCATCTTTTGTAGGCTCAGCGTCGTTGCTCAGGGTTATTATTTATTTGTGTTGCGGTGATGCCCAGAGGGCACAACACGGGTTTAGATGCCGAACAAAGACACGGTAGAAGGCGGCCCTCGGTTCGCTTTGAATTAAAACTTTGCTGAAGACGCTGAATCTCGGGAGCGTGTTTAAGACGTGGAATTTCACGTTTTACGCTGCGCTGGTTTATAGTGCTTTTTCCATCAGCAAGCTTTTAAAGAAAATTATATCGATGAGCGGGCAAGGCTCGTGCCCTGCCGTGCCCGCGTTAGGAGCGGTTCCAGCTGGGAGGAGCTTCTCCAGGTGGGGAATATTCGTGAAAAACGGCATCCCCGCCTCGATGGGAGACGGCGCCTGCTGTCTCACCTGCCCGCCGCCGGACCGCGCCTCGATCGCCGATCCAGGGTCTGGAGCTGGATCCTCGGAGGGTTTCTCTCTCTCCCTCTCTCTCTCTTCCCCTGTGTTAGTTATCAAGCACTGACTTTAGTTATAAGAAAGGATGGAAATGGCAGCCGTGTTTGCTCAGTTCTTGGGTTAAGGCACCTGAAACGTGGGCGTTATCTGGGGGGTGGTCTCCGGTCAGTAACCCGTGGGGTCACAGGGGACGATGTCAGACCCGTCTTTGTGGTTTAGGACTCTGCTGCGAGGCCGGGCTCGTGCAGACGGATGCGGCGGCCGCGGCGGCTCGGCTGGTGACACAAACGCCAGCGCAAGTGGTTAGGAGCGGGGTACGGGACGTTTTTCCGCCCGTCCCTAAAGCAGTAACCTGAGAATATTCCCCTCGCCTCTCTCCCGCCAGCGCTGCGTGGCGTCGCTTCGCCCCCGTGTAGCCTCGATTATGAATATCGGGGGGGACGAAGGGTCTCTCCCCAGCTCAGCAGCGAGGAGCTGTCGGCTGCCGTCCTCCAGCTGCAGCACTGCATTAAATCACTCTTTTTTTTTTTTTTTAGGAGTGATACTTCATCTTACTTAATAATATATTTCCAAATAGGGAAACAACGGGAACTATTTTATAATGGATAAAACATGTCGCAACGCTTTAATTTTCGCTTTTGGAAGGCGGCTCCGCTCACTTCTGCCTCTGTTGAACCGCTGGAGCCGGGGTCTTCCCCGGCGAGCGGGGCCCGGCCCCGCCGGTGCCAGCTGCCATAGAGCACCGGCACGCGCGTGGCAGAGCTGCTTCCTCGGCATTTGCATCGGGGACGCTCGCAGGGCGGGGGGCTCTCCGTGAAAGCCTTTCCCCTGCGCTTTGAAACGTTTTGAAGCGTTTCCAGTGACACAAACTTCGGGGTTTTTTTTTTTTTTTGAGCGGCCGGTTTGTTCGGCGAGCTTCTATTTGCAGCAAAGGTGGAAAAAAAAAGTCCTCACGCTGGAAAATAAATGGCAGCTAATGGAAACAGCGGTTTGGGGAAAAAGAAACTGCAGGGACCTTTACAGCGCTTACTAATTCTTACCCCGACAGGAGGCTCGAAGAAGTTCGCCCCGAGCGTCTCTCCCCTGCACGCGCCGCTTCTCTTCTCGCCGGGGGCTCGCTGCTTCCGGCGATGCCGGTCTCGCCAGCGCCGAGCCGCGCTGCCCTGCAGCAGGTCAGCGGGCAGCTGGGAGCCAAACCTCGGTGCAGAGAGGGGTGGGGTGGTGTCCGGGAGGTGTTCGGGACGGCAGAAGCCGAGGAAGGCTGGGACCGGGGTGTCTGCACACAGGGCACCTCTCGGGAAGGAATCCCTGCCTGCAGGCCACGCTGCCGGACCAGCAGAGAAACGGGTCACACCGAAGGGTTTTTGGCGTTTCTGGCTGGTTTCTGGGCGAGTCTGGCGGGAGCTGCGTGTTCACCTTCCGCGGGGGGCTGACGCCGTCGTCTTAAAAGTAATCTGGCAGGTGGCTCGGTGTAATTGGGCTGGGGTGTCTCTTCCTGCCGTCGTGGTGTCTGGAGAAGGGTTTCGCTGCTGGTGCCGAGCGTTCAGAATTGTTTCACGGCGCTTGAGGTGTAACCAGAAGCACCGGGGAGAAATTAAGAGGGGAGGAAAACAGGCTGGCTTTCCTAACGACCGCGAGGTTAAAAACGGGCTCCGGAGGCAGCTGATGGGAGCCCCGTGTTGGAGGGTGCGTAGAAGCAGCCTGCGGGCTGGGCCGGGTGGGATCTAAGAGACTTTTCCCATCTCTGGGATATTTCTGCCGTCCCAGGATTAAGCAAAGAGCCGAGCCCTCTCCCGGTGCAGGAGGGGCACCGGGGCCTGGCCGCCTTCAGAAGCCTCTTGTTATTAGTGCAAAGGACGTTCACAAATTGCATCGTGCTGAGATGGAGGTTTTTTTAAATTGGGCTAGTTCTGAGGACTTTCTTTTTTTTTTTTCTTTTTTTCCTTGAGAGTTGCCACTTGGGGAAAAGTCCTTATTTCAGAAGGGAGGAGGGCGTCGAGCAGCGCTGAAGGCACTCTGCTCTAATTTTAGTGCGCTTCTGTCTCCGATTCCCAAGTTGATGATCACACCTGAAAGCTGGGAAGAAAGTCCGGAGACGGAGACGTGCTCTCTGCGCCCGAGGGTCCAAAGCGTGGAGGTTTGTCCCCGGTCCGAGTCCTCGCCGCGCTGCCTGACCCAGACCCCCCTCCGGAGAGGGGGCAAACGCCGTGCTTCGGGCTGGGGCTCTGCTCCGAGGGGGATCGGTGAGGGGTTGCCCTTCCTCCTGGAGATGGAGGGCGGCTGTTAGTGGGGGAGCTTGGAGGCAGCCGGCGTCGCTCCCTGCCGCGCGGGGACGAGCCGAAGCCGCGTCCTTGGAAGCAGCCCCTTTCTCCCAGGAACGTGTTTTCACCCAGGCCGTGACGTGGGGTTTTGTCGGTCCGTCTGCGCAGCCTTTTTGCGGTGCTTTTCAAAGTCAGAAGGACTCTGGGAACAAACGACACGCAGAACCATTTTCTAGCCGAAGGTTAATTACGGGCTGTCGTTACCGCAGAGCCATAGGCTCATGCGAGCTAGGTGCTTTTTTTAATTTGCAATTTTTTAGATTGCAGTTCCTGCTTGCGAGGCCTTACACTCAGCCAAAATTAAGGAGAATAACTGCTGGCACGTGGCTCGGGGCTCCTGAAACTCTCCCAGTGTTTTTCTCTGGGTCCTCATTTTAAAATACAAAGGAGCGAGGAATCAATCTCTTTTACTGCACATCATCCTGTTAACATTAACGAGACCGCGTGCGTGAGTAGGGAGTACGAGTTACGGAACTGGCTCCTCAACTCAATTGTATTTGGCTGATTATTAGCCGATTACTTTGAGGGAAACTAATTTCTCGTTCTCACTCCTCGCTGTCTGCTGCCTGTGGTTTAGGGAGGACACTGGGATCCTGCTTGTCCCTGGCCTCAGCCACGGGCCCGGGGGTGTGACGGGTCCCTGGAGGCGGCGAGGGGTTTGGGAGGGGGCGATGCCGGCAGCTTTCCATGCCCTGTGTTCACCCGCGGTGTCCGTCGGAAAGTCACTTGGCATTCTTTGGGTTTTTTTTTTTTGGGGGGGGTGTTAAATTTTGTATTTTCAAGGGCTTCTGCAGAGGTCAGGAGAGAAAGGGCTTTCTAAATAAAATTGATTTTTATTAGGGCGTTGCCGTGCCCTTTGTGCGAAGCAGACAGATCTCTGAGCGGGCGGGCGTAACACAGAAAAGCAAAATTACGGGTTCAACAAAAATAAAGCTGCAGGATGCATTTTAAACCACAGTTCCTGTGTAACCCGGCACTCGAGAGAGAGATTTCAACCTAAATTATTTTCACCTCGTGAAGTTAACGGCCGTTGTGGGGTCGAAGGGGAACTCTGAAGCGCTCGGCTTTTCCTTCGCCGCCCGGGCTGGGAGACTGCGGGCAGGGCAGAGGTACGGCCCCGGGATGTCCTCCTCCCTCTGGGTGACACAGATGGCAGGGAAGGGAATAGCGCGGGTGTTACGGCACCAGCCCATGTGCTTCCTTATTCTGTGCGGCCCCTACAACTAATCTAAACTCACACGGTGCCTGCGGCAGACCGGGATACGAGACGCCTTTTACTTGCGGATTTGGAGCAGGTCTGGGAGTCTGCGTCCCGCCGCCGGCCGGGAGATCGGAGCCGGTGTCTCCGTCTCCCCGGTCAGGCTTCAGGACCTGCAGCGCCGGTGCCCTGGGTACCAGTGATGGAGGGGGGGGGGGGGGGTCCTCGCCTCACCGGCCTGTCGCCGAACCGCGCGGGGACGGCTGGCAAAACACCCTGGGTGGGACCTGCCGCAGGGTATCGCTGGGCTGGACTGGGTGTAAACTGGCGCCCAGCTGGTGAAAGCCTCCCCAAAACCAGCGAGCCCCCGTGCGAGGCCTGCAGTTAAGTGGAGCACGGTGAGAGCGTTTCTTCTTAATGAACGTCAAGCAAGTAGTCGGGTCCGATGGGGTGATAAGCCCGGCCTAATGTGCCTTGTCCACATCTGTACTTATCTGGAGTGGTGCGTTGCCGGGAGCAAGACTCGTACAACTCGGTTTGTTCAAGACGCGGTTACTGTTAAAAACCTGCTTTTAAAAGGGGCACCGTCAGAAGGGAGCGACCGATTTCTTTCAGCTCGGCAAAGGTACCAGGGTCCCCCAGAAAGCCTCGCCGTCTGCAGCGTATCGGCTGCTCGAGAAACAGAGGGGGAAAAAGAGCAGCGTTGCTGCTGCTTGTGTGTGCTCACGCTCTGCAAATCACGCTCATTTTCCTTTTCGAGGAGACGATTCATCTCCACAAATTATCGCTTTTTTTAAATTGTTCTCTGCAGCAAACGCTCCGTTTCCGACCCTATCAGCTGCCAATTAGAGCCAGCTCTAACAGCAAAACTCCTGTTTCTAAAACTGGGCTCATTTTGTTTTTTAAACAGCCAGTGTAATTGACAAATAAAAGCCATTTGAATGTATAAAACGTTCATTATCTCCGTGGGGTGCCGAGCAGCAAAATATAAGGCAGGCTTCCCTTTTATTTTGGTGTGGCCCTTGGAACGGCTGTTGCGAGGCTGCTCGGCACAGCGTGCTGCGTTAGCGTTCGGTCTCGTTGCCCGGGACCCCGACTCTTTTCATTGATAAAATGAAGCCGAGTGCTTTGGCTACGCGCGTCCCGCGCTCGAGACTTCATCTCCCCGCTGCCACGTCGGGCGCGAGCGCGTCGGTTCCCAGCAGCGGCCCCTCGCCGGAGTGGGAGAAGCGAATTGCCGGCACACCTCGCTGCCTGGGGCTGCAGCAGTGGCCGTCTGTCCGTCTGGGCCGCTGACTCTCCAGCTCTCGGCTGTCCCAGGGGAGCTGGCAGCTGCTCTTCTCCCATCTCTGCCCGCTCCGAGTGTCCCAGCTTTGGCTTTAAGAGCCAACGCCGTTTCCCGTGCGCGCCGCAGAGCTGCGGTGGTGGTGGTGGTCTGCGTGCGGGGGGATGAAACCCTCCGTGTTTACCGTGGCGTTCGTCCGTCCGCAGCGTCGCAGCTTCGCTGCCGGGACCGCCGCTTGCTGCTGGCGTTGGCATGCTCTTTCCTCTTGGAAAGTGCCTGGAAAGCACCGCTCGGGTGGGGAGGATCGGTGTAGTCCACGGGGGCTGATGGTGAAGTCGGTGTTGACGGTGTTAAGCCCAGGGCTGCAAAGCAGCGTTAAAGGAGCGTGGGGTGAGTAACTCGTCTGCTCCGAGAAGCTGTTGGGCGGTTTTACTGGAGGAGAGCCCGAGCAGCTTCTGGAGGCTAACTCTGACTGAGCTCTGCTTTCTCTTTCAGCAAAGTACCTTAAAGATGGATATAGAAGACTGTAATGGACGATCTTACATATCTGGTATGTCTGATCTTGATTTTTGCCAGCTATTTTGGGTTGCTAATGTTTTAAGGTGCTCAGTCTCGTCCTCTGGGTATAAGCTGCCCCATGCTCGGTTGCTTTGCCCGAGGCTGTGCTGCTGTCACCATCGCAGATTAAGCACTGAGGAGCAGGATTCAGAACATCAGCATGTTTCATTAACTATCTGAGAAGTGTTAAAGCCCATGGCATAATAAACAGCTAATTTAAAAAACCTAGCCTGAGCCTTGGAAGTTTAGGCTGAAGTTCATGCGCTGGTGCCTTCACCTGCTGATCTGGTGGGTGGCTGCCGGCACGCCAGCGGTAGGTGAGATTTCAAGCCTTGCTGCAAGCTGAAAGGAAAACGTATTTCCAGCCATGGCTGCGCGGTCCCTGTGCCGAGAGGTCTTGGGGAGGTTGGTCGTTCCTTCAGGGCTCCTGGCTGTGCCCACGAAACGGGTGGTTTAGTCCCACTCTCCGGGATGCCGAACCTGCGACTGGAAGCAGCGCGATATTTAAGACCCCCCCCGCAGGTGATCTCGGCCGTGCGCCTTGCCAAGTCCAGCGCTATCGTTTATCGGTGTGCGTTAAGATTAAACCCAGGCTGAGTTCCAGACGTGAAGCCATGAAATGTCCGTGGGGAGGCGGCATGGGGCTGGCCTAGATCTGGGTGCTGGCAGCTGCCGGCGTGCCGGACCGCTCCGTAACCGGTGGGGTCGCAGGGACCGGAGCTGCCATGCTGGGGGTCGCAGCCCCAGTGACCGTCTCCAGGGGGGATCCCGGTGGCACTGGGGGGATTTAGATTATCTGGTCGCCTGCAGAAACCTGGCTCGCAGCCGGTACGGGCTGGAAGTGAAAGCTGGTTTGGTGGGATTTGTTCTTATCTCTGGGGGACTGGTGTTTGCAGTGTGAAAACACCTCAGTTTGTCCATCTTTGCTTGGGAGAAGAGGGGGATTAGAGTAAGACCTGATGTAGATTTAGAAGTGGCAAAGCCAGAAGAAACTCTCGTGATTACCTAATCCGGCCCCGGCGACACGAGAGGCAGGAGGACGCCTCTGCGCGAGCCCTGCGAGCTGGGGGAGCTGGGGAGTGCCGGGGATGAATGGCTCAGCGGGGATGAAGGTCAGAAGTTGAAGTGCGTTGGAAGGGAGAGAGGACCCCCGGCTGTTCTAACGAGCGGTTGCGGTGGCCGGGTCTTGGTGCGCTGACGGAGCTGCGCGGGGGACACCTTGCACAACTCCCCTTTGCGTAAATCACGTTATATCCTGCCCGTTCTGCCAAAGTTCATCCTCGGAGTTATTGCGTGCTCCTCCTTTCTGTGAAGGTGTCCTCCGATCCCCGGAGGATCCGTGCTCGGGTTAGACGCTTGGCTCTTCTCAAGGCGCTCGCTGCAGTTTGCTGCTCGGGTTTTGGTTGCCAGGATGTCTCCGTCAAGTAACAAAATGCTTCCCCGAAGCTGGCCGATCACGTTGTGCCAGGGCGGCTGCCTGCTGAACGCGGCTGCTTTCTCAGCTTCGCTCGGCTTTCCGCTCAGCAGAACCGCGTCCGCCCGGCGCTCGCCGCCGTCCTGCAGCGGAGTTTGGGGGCGTGTGGGCGCGCTCGGTGCCGAGGTCCATGTCGCCTGCAGAGCTGCGGCTTTGCTTTTCCTCGGGGAGTCCCGTGGGTGAGCTCTCCCCTGCGGCAGGTCCGTGTTTCCCCGCGAGCGTGGAGGTGCTGCAGCCCGGAAAGAAGGTCCGAAAAGAGGCAACAGAAAAAGCCCGTCTCCCTCGGTGCAGCCTGGATTCCCCCTCGGGTGCACGTGAGCTTTCAGCGCTGGAAGTCCCGGGGGTCTGAGGCTTAAGCAGCTCCTGGAGTTTGGAGGGAAGGGGGACGGTTAAAGGACAGGAGAAGGGAAGAGCAGCGTTACAGGAGCTCTGCGGGGCCGTCCCAGCCGGGGTGGGCTTTCTTTTTTGAGTTCCCCAGTACTTGGGGAGTGAAGCCTGTGCTGCCCAGCCTGTCTGCCTGGCCTGGGGGTCAGGGCAGGCCTAACGAAGATCAGCTAGTCGTTAGGGTCAGGGTCAAGACCTGCCAATTAGCCACTTCAGGTCGCTGAGCTGCTGCGGATCCAAAATGACTAGAGGAAACACACAGCAGAGCTCTCGGAACTCGTTTCTGTGAAATATGTTTAATTAAACAAACTCTTAAAAAGTTCATGTTCGTCAAATAGTGAGGTAACCAAAAGCCCGGAAACTCTTCACAAATGTGAAATACTTTTTCTCCTTTGAATTCTTCACAGGAAAATAAGTCAGTTTTGAAACAGCTCTGGTAGAGACAGAGTCGTTACCGCAGAGGGGGTAGAAACAAGGTGGAGGCGGGCACGAGACCTGCCCATGCTGCGCGCCGGTTCCTCGGGTGGCACCTCCTCGGGCTGTAAGTCCTTCTGTAGACGCTTAGCCCAAAAAAACGGCATTCGAATCGCGCAGATAACGGCTTTGCTGCTCTCTGCTTGTGTCGGTCCCGCCTGCTGGGCAGCATTGCCATTTCGCAGATGGTAAGAGGGGCTGAGCACCTTGGTCTGTCCGAGCCCGCCCGGCCCTGTGCAGGAGAAAGCTCCAGAGCAGCCTCTTGTCAGCCTCCCCATCCCAGACCGAGGACGCCCGGCGCGGGCAGGGCGGGATCAGGTCCCTGTCCCGCCGTGGTTTCACTGCGGGATCCTGCCCTACCTCGCTCCAGTCCTCTCCCTGGGATGGCCGAGCACCTTCGGAGGTCTGCCTCCGCTTCTGTTGCCCATGTGTGCGCCTGTCAGAGGCTGATGGAAGACGGGGGATGTTTTCAGGCCGTCGCCCCGTGCTCTGCTCCCCAAAACAGCCCAAGTCTCCTCCATTTTACCCTCTCTTATTTGGGTGCCGGGCACCTGAGAACAGGGTTAAACGCTGTCAGCTCCTTGGATAACTGGGCTACAGACAGACGAACCGTCTCTTGCGTGACGTTCAGGTTTCCATTTGTTTTTTTAGAGCAAATGAAATGTGACCCAATATTTCCTGAAATCTCAAGTCTGAAAAGTTATCAGAGAGGGAAAATTGCTGAGAGACTGTCGAAACCAGGCGCTGGTTGCTCCCTGGGGTGGGATAGTGCTTCAGCTCTCGCTGTCGGCGGCTGGCAGCTTGCCCGCCTTCCCGGGCCTCCGAGCTGCTCGCAGGAGCCGTTATCGGGGGTCCCAGCGTCAGCCCCGCTGCTGCACGGAGGGAGAAACCCCGTCCCCGTGTCGGGGGGTGATTTTCAGAGCGGGGCTCCTGGCTGAGGTCCGTGCGGCTCTGCATGGGTTTGACACCGATCCCTCCCAGGGGAGCAGAGGCTCTTGGCAGTGTGAAGGTTCGTGCTGGCCTGACCCCTGTTTTGGGGAGGGCTGGGCACCAAGGATCAGCTCGGTTACCCCTCGATGCTTCCAGTCAGGAGACTGGGGATCCTTTGGGATTAGAAGGATCCTTTGGGATCTGGAGGATGAAGCTAGCTGGCAGGGAAGCTGAGCTTTGAGCTGAAAACGGGATGCCGTGCCCTGCCTTTATGCTTGAAGGGACCGCGGAGAAATTAAGGTGGTTTTTTTTTTTTCTCCTTAATGTTTAACTGAAATTCTAGTTTGGGGTTTTTAACCTTTCTCCAGTACATCAGATTGGCAGCAGCTGGGAACAGACTGTAAAACAGTGCAGCGAGGTTCTTCCCGCTGTCAGCATCGCCTGGGTGCTTTGTTAGTGAGCCCTGATCTCATCTTCAGGGTTCAGCCTGGGACCAGGAGGGTCTTTTTTTTTGTAGGATGGGAACTGCACGCCAAGGTAAGCTCACCTGGAAACGCTGCCTAAAAAAATCCCTTGCAACTGCAGCACGAGGCCGTGGTCTCGCGCGTCGTGGCTGCGGGCTCTGGCCGTTGGATACGGATACGCTTGTGTATGCAGAGCGTTGGGAAGGTGTGAAATGCCTCTCTCCTGGGCTGAGCATCTGCTCCAGAGCTGCCTGGCTCTCACGTGCTCTGGGTCCGGACACGCCGGGTAGCTGGGGGAGCTTAATATGAGACACCTCTGCTCCGTTTCTGGGGCTGAGGACCGAGGCTTCGGTGTCCCCGTCCCTTACCGATGCAGGAGGGTCGGAGCCCAAATGAGCCATCACTGACTGTAGGCTGACATTGGGGACGATGCTGTTCTCCCTCCGGTCATCGGATCCTCTATTTCCCACCGATATTTCGGGTCCTGTGCCTGGTCGCTGAGCCCCCGGGCAGCCGGCTGCGTTGCGAGGGCAGAGCAGAGACCCCGCAGCATCCCCCGTCCCCTGGTCCCCTGTCACCCACCCGCCCCCTCCTTAGAGCATCGTCCCCGGCCGGCTCGGCGCGGCTCCGCGTTCTCCGAAGGCTGCGGCCGCGTGTCCCCGCGCCGGGGAGCGGCGCAGCCCAGGTTCCCGCTCGCCGTGCAGCCTGACTGTAAAATGACGGTCGTTTCCCTCGCTTCCAGGAATCTGCTCTTCCTGGAAGGTGAGTGGCTGCGTGCGCCCTGCCAGCGACGCAGACATGCACACGCAGCCTGGGCTCCAGCGCTGTTTCCAAGGAGTTGGCTGTGATAACACTCCAGGGTATCTCCAGCAAGGTAGAATAATGCGAGTTAAACGGGAGCTGGGGGGGGGGGGGGGAGGGAAGGATCCTGAAATAACTCGGTGCCGTCTCCGCTCGCTCTCTGTGCGCAGAGAAGGGGTGCAGGGGACTGTGCTTGGCAGAGGGACTGACTCTGGAGGGTGATTTATAGGTGTCTGAAATACCCTGTGCTGGCAGGGAGGAGAGGGAAGGAAAGGCCTGACAGCCCCCCCCGAGATGCCCGTGGAGCCGAATAAGAGCGAGGTAGGCTCAGGACACCGCTTGTGATGTACCGAGACCCTTTGAGAGGGTCAGTCGGGCCCCAGGCAGTGGCGGTTTGGTTTTCGGGCTGCAGGACGTGCCCCCAGCCTGCAGAGTAATGCACGGGGCCAGCTCCCTCTCGGCAGCAGGGTGCTTTCCTCCGCGGGGCTCGTTGTTCAGCCTTCTCGTTAACCTCTTCTGCCGTGGCTGGCAGCGCACGTAGGCTTTGCGTGACTCAAACACCTTGGCAGCAGCTTGCCAGCCTCGCCGAAGTGTGGGGAGGAGAGAGGGAAGGGTCCTCGAAGTCTCTCCCAGTGTGATCCCGGGAGGAAAGAAAACCTCTTTAAAATGCTGCCCGCGGGGATTTGGGGAGGGTGAGGGTGCTGCTGGGGTGTCCCAGCGTGGTCTCAGTCGAGCAGCAATTTAGAAGATGCTGTCTCACCGAGGGCAGTTACCATAAATGATTCCCATGCTCAGCGAGGCTGATGAGCTCAGCGTCCCAGTAGTCATCAGACAATGGGATGAACTGGGCTCGGGGAGCACCGAGAGGAGAGTTTCTCCAGATGCAAGTATTTGGAAATAACATTCCCAGCTGTGCTAAAGGCGTTCACGGAGCTTCTGCACTCTCCATCATGAAACCCCGCCGTCCCCATCCCCGCGGCATCGCCGAGGAACGGCCGCTGCAGGCAGCTGCCCGGCTCTCGGGTGCGCGGTGGGGAGGGCTGGCAGGGGACCGGGGGTTTTCTGCGCGCTGGCAGCCGGCAGGTCTCGCCGGAACAGAAACCTGCTAGCCCCCGAAGGGGAAAAAATGAGTCTGGCCTGCCGCGCAAATGCCTTGGGCTTGAGGTGATCTGGTAGGCAGCTGTATCGCTGAATTCGCTTTCCAGTGTGAATGGGTAAGGGCCTGTTTCCAGGGACTGCAAGGGTCTGTCCGGGGCGGGCTCGGCTTCCCAGGGATGTGAGTATCTGCTTGGGAATTGTCACTTCAGCACGGACTGTCGGGGGGCGGGGGGGGAACGGGACGACCCCCGGTGCCTGGCGAAGGGACCTGCTCGCCCGGGCAGAGCGCTGGGGTCAGCCTGGCAGGACAAGGCACGGGTTGTTTAGGTGGGGGATTGATGCTTGTGCGTTGGGGGGGCGGCCTGGCTCCCCCCCTCCCCGGCCGGCACACCTTTGCACTGCAGTGCCGGCCGGAGCTCCCGCAGAGCCCTCCAGCCTGGCGTGCCGACCCCTCTCCCCTTCTGCAGCCTCTCTGCAAGGCGGCGAGGAGAGCAAAGCGTGCTGCTGCCGTCGGCACGACGCTGGCTCGGGGCTGTTGCGTCTGAGGAGGTCATAGCTGGAGGACTGTGGTCCAGAAAGCACTGAGCTGTCTAATACCGCGCTGGTGTGCGTGGCAGACGGTGCCGTTGGGGTAAAAGCCGTGTCCCCCAGCCCCACGAAGGGCCCGTCGGCAGCCCCTTTCCAAAGCAGAGGTGCTGGGAAGAGGGCTTGGTGGGGTGAAGCCAGTGCAAACCCGCCAGCCGTGCTTCAGGCATCACTGACTCGTGTTTCCCTCCTCCCAAAGGTAGTGGGGATTCCTCTCTGGAGAAGGAGTTCAGCTCGGCGATCGTGGGACCCACGGTGAGCACACCCAACAGCCAGCACTCCTCCCCGAGCCGCTCTCTCAGTGGTGAGTACGCCGACTTAACTGAAAAAAGCCATGCCAAGGTCTGCCTGTTTTGTCCCCAAACCCTGCACTCTCTCAGGCGTGACATAAATTCTGACTTCCCGCTGTGGCAGATTTCTCTCTGAGTCTGACTCTTTGTTTTCCAACCGAAGAGGGTAAAACCCTGCTTTGGTCTCTGCACGGAGCAGCTGCCGGGTTACTGATCCTGGGCACCGGCTGTTGCTGAGCCCGGAGTTTTCCGAGTCGGCTGCGGCGATGCCGAGGACTCGGGATCTTTCCTTGTGGTTGTGAATTTCACCTTGACTTTCAAGCAGCTGCATGTTCCAGACTGTTAATGATCACAGCTCTGGAGGGGCCGCAGAGCCGTTGGTCGCTTTGGAATAAGTTATTTTTTTATATCTGTCTAGGTGGCTGTGTGGGAAATGAGAAGCTGCTCCACTTCCTCTCATGTAGTAGCTGGGGCAGGTTGGAGTCTGCAGCACGCACAGCGGTTCACGTAGCAGCAGAACTCTGTCTCTACGTGAATGAAAGTGGGAAGTCATTTGTGTAGCTGTGGGAGATTCGGAGAGCCCCTGGGCATGTTCGGATACACCGGGAGTGCCACGGTGTGATGAAACACACCGCCAGCTCCCAGCCTTCGCCTACCCCTGGCCAGTCCGTGCCATTTTGTTCAGGCACTGGCTTTGCCTGCTCCCCCCCCCCCCCCCCCCCCAACAAGAAATGAGCAGAAGAGGGGGGCAGGCAGCGTGCTCCTTGGGAAGCTCCTCTTCTGCCAGCCCTTGTCACCTCGCCGCGGCACAGCAGAGCGGCTGCGTGCACCCTGAGGTCTTGCCCGGTCGTGCCTCTGCCCCCGCGCGCTCTCGCCCGGCAGAGTGCCGTCGGCAGAGTGCCGTCGGCCGAACTGGTGGCTGGCACCTGACAGGGAACTAATCCAGGAGTGGGGAATCTTCTGTCCACCACATGAAACTTTCCATCTCCTTCCCTGTCTACTGATGGAATTCTTTGCTTTTTATTTAAAACGAATGAAACCGCTTTTCCGGTTATATTTCGGAACCTCCCACAGTAAAATAGGTCCGACTTTAGAGTTGTCGCAGCCTGTCCCTCGTCCTGCCATGCCGTCCGCTCCCGTTGCTCGCTGCGGTGATTGCTGAGCAATGCGACGTTTCCCTTGTGCGTCGAGGAGTGGCGTGGCCCTGGACGAGCTCAGTACGGCTGGTACAGGCTTAACTTGCAGAGACACTATTTACATCGCAGCCTTCTCGGGGCAGCAGTCAAGTTTCCACGGGCCGTACGTGCCACTAAGTCGTGTTGACGCATGAAAAGAAGGAGCGCTGAGACACGAGAAGTTGGCAAGTCCCGCTCTGAATTGCGCTCTCGGTATTCAAGAGCCGACAGTTGGGCCACCTCTACCAGGTTGACTCAACCAACGCCGAAAAGACCGGCACTGCGCTGATCTTCCCCCTCTCCCAGCTTCCAGCGTGCAGTTGCCTGTTGCTTTTCCGTAGCAGAGAAACACCCTTGTAATTTATCCACGCGGGCTTCCAGCAGTTAGGGGATCGGGACACCTCTGGTTAGGTCCTGGCGTTTGAAGGTTGCTCTTTCTGCACCAGGATAAAATAAACCCAGAACATTACGTTTTCAGAAGGGGTAACGTTACGAATTAGCTCTGTTGCCATTTTTTTCCTTTTATTAGTTGCTATTTATTTTATATTTGCCCTATAAAAACACTTAGAAGCTCTGCAAAGAAATAAAATCTTGGCTCTTTCTCAGAGGACAGTTCTGAGAGGTAACGCAGCCTTTTCGCTTGATCAGAAGCAAAAGGAATTGAGCACGTGGGCTGACTGAAAGGACAATAACGATCCCTTCCCCTTTAACAGCAGGATGCTAGTGATGGTATTGCCTCTGATCTGACTTGACTTCACAGCTGGTTCATCCAGCAAGCATCGTGCCCCAGAGGAGCAAGAATATTATATAACCTGCTCTGCCAGCAGAGACTTCCCTCCAGTGAGACCGGACTCTGCATTGGTTCTGAAAGGAGAATTACAGAACAATAGTTGGTCTCCCTTCTATGCCCAGGAAAAAAAAAAGTCCCTAGGGGAATGGGAGGAGAAAAAAAAAACCAAACAAACGAAAAAACCCAACGAGAAAATCAAAGTGCAGCAAACATCAACTCATCCAGGCAGCTCCCGCCACCGAGAGAGGAGCTTTTCACTTCGTGTTTGTGCAGAGAGGCGTCTGTTTGCGCTGGGTCTCCTGGATGCTCCCAGGGGAGCGTGGTGGCACCGGCCAACACATAAATAAAGTTCTGCTCCCCCCGCAAGAATGCTTCAGCCGCAGAGCCTCCTCCCAGTCTGCAGCCAGCGGTGGCTTTGGCCGGTGGCTCAGCAGACGGTCTGAAAGTGCCTCCGATTGCCAAGGCCGGGTGTATGCACAGTTCACGTTGCCTGGAGCCTCTCTGGGAAGGCAGCATTGTCTGCTGCGAGGATCCAGGAAGGGAAGGAGGGGAGCGAGAGCCAGAATTCCTGGGCTCCTCACCCGGCAATAAACCTCATGTGGTCTCGGATGAATCACTTCCATGCTGCTTCTCCTCGTTAATCCCCCCTTGCGGAGCTGTACCTAGCTCTGGGGAAGAGCCAGAGCCCTCCTGCCTGCCAGGTCGAGGGCGGCGCGGAAGAGGAGCTTTCCTCTCCGAGCGTGTGGCCTGGCGCCTCGGGGGCCGCCTGTCCACCGTCCCCCGGTGCAGCGGGAGGTGCCGGTCTCCCCAGGACTGGGACCGTCTTGCTGCCGCCATCTCCACTCGCCGGTGTTCGCGCGCCCTCCTTGCCCGGTAAGCGACCCAAAGCCTTCCTGCTCGCCCACTGGGAAGGACCGTCCCTGCCTCAGCCGATGTGAGAGTTTGTTCAGAACCCCCCAGGTTTTAAAGGTCAAATCCTCCGGATGGTTTGGTACCCGGGACGTTACCAAGGTTTTCTCGAATCCCCTCGGCTGGTACGCCGCGTCCGTCGGCGTGCCGCAGGCGTCCCCGGACCGTGGGTGAGCATTCACGCTCTCACAGAGAGCTGAAGGAGCCCCAGGGGTCGAGTCAGCACCAGATCTGGAAGCTGCTGGGATTTCTGTGTGGTTGCGCTCAGCCTCCTCCGTTCTCACGCCTGTCTCCACAAGGCAGCTTGGACTCTGCAATCTCCTACCCTCCGGGCAGCAGCAGAGTCTCCTTTGTGTATATAAAGTTCAGTTTCCTCCAGCCCCCACAGTTCTCTTAAGGGATTGAGAAGAGCCTCCTGCTTTAAATGGAAGAAATAAGAATCTGATAGTTAAAGGGATTCTGTAAATACTTTGTTTAAGCCCGTGGGCTCGGTGCATGGCCATGTGGGTGACCTGGATTCGACTTTACTCCGTCGTCATCTTCCTCCGGCCTGCCAGGACCAGCGCTACGGGAGCAGGTAGTGGGTGCAATCGGCTGAGGAGCGGCTGTCCCCGGCCGGAGAGCGCCAGGGAGCCTCCCCAGGGAAATCCCTCTCGCTCCCGGCTGCTGGCGATGGCTTAAAGTGGGAGGAAACTTTCCAGTTTGATCATTTAAAGACTGGCTCTCCAAACGGGCGACTTTTCACTGAGGCTGAGGGTGTCCCGGCAGCAGTTCTCCCTCGAACAGAGGGTACAGCTGGCGTCGCGAGGTGGGACGACCGCTCAGACACTTGGCCGAGGGAGGAAGCATGCAGGATCTGGGTGGACAAGTTCATCGGGAGGTAGCAGAGGGAGGAGAGGGAGAGGTTTCCCCGTCCTTCCCTCTCCCGGTCCCCGCAGGGCTGTAGCTTGCTGGCAGAGGAGGGAGCGGAGCGGTCGCCGTCGTCTCGGGGAGTGTTTGATTTGTGGCATTCCACAGATCATTAGAGCAGCCGGGAATGTAGGTCAGGGCTGGCGCATCCCCTCGCCAGGCTCCGCTCCTGATGCTGCAGGAGGAAGGAAAGGTAGCGGCGGGGAGGGAAACCCGGGGGCTTTGCTGCAGCGCCCGCCCCGCGGCGGGGAGACCCACCAGCTGCCCTGGCCCTGCGCCCCTCCATCGTCCAGCTTTGGTGGGCTTCTTGAGCACGGTTTCTCCGGCTCCTGCACTCTCTCTGCTCTTGTCTGGGCCAGGAACGCTGCGGGGCGGCTGCTCCCGGCAGTGCCAGCCCTCGGCTGTGGGACCTTTCCCCGGTCCCTGGCATCGCTCACCTCCACTTCCCCGATTTCACACGAGCTTTCTCAGGGTTCTCGGTGCCCAAACGCCACCCCACGGGTGTCTGCGTGTTCGTCCCCTCCCTGCATTTGCCGCGATTCCTGCAGCCTCTTCGGCGGTTGAGGGAAGGGGAAGAGGCAGAGCTGCCTGCAGGGAGCCTGGCCCGAGCCCGGGCAGCCAGGGCTGCCGGCGAGGCAGCGATCAGCGTGCCTGGGGCAGGGGTGGGGGTTTTCAGGCAGCACCGTCCTCTTCGGTTTCTTTTTTCTGCCTTTAGATAGTTGATGGATCCCAGGTCTTGTAGCAAAGATGAAAACTTGCGGTGAAGCAATGGCTTCTCTAGCGAGCCGAGATTTACGGACTCTCCAAGAGACTCGTGTTAGGCTCTCCGTGCCAGTGGATTTTGAGCCTTTACTGATTCAGAGAGTCAAAATTTGGTGTCTTTGCTTCCTCTGCGGTACTTTAAAAGCACGAGTGGTTTTTCTTTCCCCCTCTGCCTTTGAATCCAGGGAACTAAACGTCTTTTTCTTCAGTCAGTCACCTTACAAGGCGGGATGCAGAGCAGTAATCTTCGAGGTGTGCAAACAAGCCGTCCAACCCATAACCTCGTGTGATCCGTGTTCGATGTCTGTTCTTGAGTAGTCAACAAAATAAGAAGATGCACGTTTATCGCAAACAGATCACTTAGCGCATCACGGTATTTCTTTTAGGAGTAAGTCTTGCCTAAGCTGTGCTCCCAACTTATTTAACTTAAGAGTTTTTTTCCTCCACTGACTGTTTTATCCCTTCTGCCTCCTCGTAGCAAACTCTATCAAGGTGGAGATGTACAGCGATGAGGAAGCCAGCCGGCTGCTGTCACAGGACGACCGGATGCTCGAGAAGGAGGACAGCGTGATCGTGGAGGACTCGCTCTCGGAGCCCCTGGGCTACTGCGACGGGACGGGCCAGGAGCCGCACTCCCCCGGGGGCATTCGGCTGCCCAACGGCAAGCTGAAATGCGACATCTGCGGGATGGTGTGCATCGGCCCCAACGTGCTGATGGTGCACAAGCGCAGCCACACCGGTGAGTGGCAGCCCCGAGGCCAGCGTTGCTGTCGGCTGCCGGGGCAGGATGGGCTGGAGGGAAGCAAATTTCTGAAGCCGGGTGGCAAGCCGTGTGTTGGCTGGTGGGCACAGATGTCGTGGCAGATGGGTGTCAGGTCCAAGATGCTGACCCCGGTGATGGCGGCCAGAAGAGGCCAGTGAGGAAAGTTCCAGGAAAGTGCGTGTAGCTGGTCTTTCCTCGTCACTGTCCAACCTCCGGCAGCGGGTCTGTCACTCCCCAGGTTGAAGGTCGCATCCAGAGCACTACGTTTGGTTAGTTAACCTAGGGGCTTTCCCTCTCAAAGCTGTTCAGCACTGCTGAGCCTGTGAATGCTTCTGATCTCCGGGGCTGTTGATCCGAGAGCTGCTCCTCTGCAGACTCAGAAAATGCTTTTAAGCAGGAGTTTCACCCGCTGCTCCGGTTTTGCAGGGAGAAAGACCATTCCACTGCAACCAGTGCGGAGCCTCCTTCACCCAGAAGGGAAACCTCCTGCGTCACATCAAACTGCACTCTGGCGAGAAGCCCTTCAAATGTCCCTTCTGCAACTACGCCTGCCGCAGGAGGGATGCGCTCACCGGCCACCTGCGAACACACTCTGGTGGGTAGCTCTGGCCGGCCGCGGGACGGGAAGGGAGGAGGAGGCAGGGAGGGAACACACGGTTGATGGTACAAAACCCGGGATTTGAGCCCAGCTTCCAAAAGCGCCGGCCTCGAGCTCTGAACCGACAGCAGCCAAACTTGCTCTCCTATCGGCTTCCGCTTTGCCGCAGTCGCTACCCTGCTGCCGCGGTGCAGAGCCGACCTGCCGAAGGCAGAGCGTGTGCCTGGGGGAGGTTGCGTCAGTCTCTGGTTAATGGTCTGGGAACTCCGCTGACCCGGAGGGGTGCCTGCGGGGCTTTGTGCCCCTGTGTTCCAGTCGTTCTGGGGGGGGGGTTATTGCATCTCTTTATAAGAAAGATAAATGTTTAATAGATTTTATTGAGTCAAGATAGGTCCCACCCTTGGGTGTGCCCTGCCCCAGTGAAAATGAGCGCTGAGGGGTTTTGTGTGTTTGTTTTGACATTGTCCTTTTTAAATATGACATTTGAGATGTGGGTTTTCACCCTCCGGTTCCATGATGTAACAGCTGGCGGGGGCCATGGGTGGGAGTGAAGTACGCCAGCCGGCCCCCTGCTTTGTGATCGTTTTCCCTTGATTTGCGTACCAGCGTGTTTCTGTGGTGCTGCCGGGGCTTTAAAGTTCACGCAGATGGCTTTTGAACACCTGTGAGACTAACCTTTCGAGTGCTGCATGGAAATGAGTGTCGTGTGCTTCCTTGGAGGAAGAAACCCGTCCCCTGAAGAGCCTGTTCTCATCACAGCCTTGCCCGGGAGCCCAGAGACCTGCTCCCCCCTCGCAGCCTGGCCCAAGAGCCCCAGTTCTCTTTAGGTTTCTGTCCTGTGCCCTTCTCAGTGGGAGGGTGCGATGCTCCGGGTTTAAGCTCCCGTCTTGCTGTGGACAAATCTTCCCACTTTGCTGTTTCTTTTGGGAGTTTGTCGTCTCTCCCCCGCACACACATCTGAGACTTTCTGGGAGATGCCGGAGGGGAATCTGGGCGGTTGGACCCCCGGAGCAAGGCGCCAAGCCTGGAACGGGGCTGTTGGTTCTCTCCTGGCGCCTGCGCGGGAGGAGGTTTGGGGGTTTGCAGGAGCTTCCCATCCATTCTGTTTTGTCTCTGGACGTCCCCGCTGCCAAGGGACAAGGCTGCTTCTCAGTGTAAAACTTCTTTGGTCTCTTGTCTGGTTCTCCAGCCTGGCCAGAATATGGCAGCGGGTGGCGTTTCTGATACGGAGGTGATCAGGAAAGAGTTGGTTTTGCCCTGGGGAAGGAGGTGAGGTTAGCGGCCTCGGGCTTTGCCAGTTAATGGGAAGAAATGCCAAAGAAATCCTTTCCCCACAATCTTTCCTTATCTCTAAGGGGGGGGGGGGGGGGGGGGAGCAAGAAGGCAGTAGCTGGAGGCAAAAACCCTCCTGTCACAAACTCTAGAGAGCAAAGAGCGTGTGCGTCTCCTCCTGCCCCGCTCGGAGGGTGAGGAAAGCCAGGCTCCGGTGGCAGCCCGGCTCCCCGTGAAGCACCGAAGCACCGGAGCAGCTGCTCGGTCCATCTGAGCCGCGGCCGCTCCGCCTCGAGGCCTTCAGCTCTCCGGACGAGTCCTTCAGTCTGGAGCGATCAGCATCATCCGTCTTCCTCCCCTCCGCCCCCCGCTGCTCCGAGCGGCGGCAGCTCGGCCAGTGCCGAGCCGCGCTCCATCTTGGGCAGCGCTGCATCGGCTCGGGGAGGAGTTACCGCGCGGCGGAGCGGAGGGCTTTGGCATCTGTCTGCCGCGAGCTCGCCTTGCCGGCGGCTCTAGCCTGCACCCTTCCAGGGTGCCGCTGACAAGCCCCTGCCCGGGGACCTTCAGCACGTGGGTTTTCGGCAGGGGACGGGTGCTCCGAAGCTGGAGGGCTCCTGGATTTTTGAAAAAAATCTTCTGGTGTGTCTGGAGCAGGGTCCCATTAGGAAGGTCTCCGTTCTCGGCTTTGTTTAAACCCTCCCCATCTCCTCTGTCTTGGGGTGTGGGGTTTTGGGGCGTTAGGTGGCTGAGCCCTGTTCTGGGAACCCCGACTCGCTGGCAGCCGAAAGGTTCATGCAGGCGGATGCGCAGACCCGAACCGAGGGGCACGTGTTGCACCAGCAGCTCCCGTGGCTGGTGAGACCCTGCTCCGAGCCTGCCTCATGCTTACGGGGGCTTTCTCCTAATTAATGTGCTTCAGGGGACCCCAAACCGTCCAGAGGCAGGGGTGCAGGGTCATTTCTGGACTCCTTGGTCGTGTCTCCTCTTGTGGGTCGAGATCCCCCTCTCGGGCTGTGCCTGTCCACCACGTTCGCCCTCGCTGAGCGTCCAGAAGTGCGCCCTTGGCAGAGCTGTGCCGACGTCTCCCCACTGCCAGGCATGGAAAGGGTCGCCTTGAGTCCTTCAGTCGAGAGACACAGAAATGGGACAAGCCCTCACAACATATCAAACAAAAATTAGCCTTTATGGGAGCTAATTACTAAGAAAACCTTCGTTTAATGTGGATTTCACAGGCGAAAGTCTGGCGGTTACCCTGCCTGGGTGGAAGGCAGTGGGGCTTGGCTTTCCCTCCCTCTGCCTTAACTAGAGGCATGTACGTTTCATGCCGTCCCCATGAGGGACACTGAGCTTTCATCTCGGAAGATGTGCTGTCCAAAAAAGTGAGGTATTAAAATCCAGATCAAACACGCTGCGTTGCTCTGAAATAGATCAGAAGCTGCAGCCCACACCCCGGGACAGCTGAGACGAGCTGCCGGTCCCCCAAGACCTCCCTCCCTTTTAGTCCTCGCCGCTTCGCAGCCCAGTAAATAAACGAACCTGGAGCTTGTGTTCGGAGGGAGCCTTTCTGTTTGTTGTCAGAAGAAACTTCTCCTGGTCGGGCCCGGCAGCCAGGAGAGCGTCCCCCCTGCTCACGTTTTGGGTATTACATGGGTGAAGAACTTTGGGGATCCTAAACAGACCTCGTTGCTCGCTGGAAGCCTCTCGCTCGTGTTAGGTGACAGATGGACCGAGTCCGTCCAAGCCACGAGCACGTGTCCGTGGGTAAATGATGACGTTTTCAAAGAACAGACTAAGGAGTAAAAAGGGAAAGCGACTGATCGCAAGGCCAAGCCCGGCTCGGGACGGAGCCTCCCTCCTTGTCCTGCAGCCACCGTAAAACCCCGTCCCTGAGCCGCAGTTGACCCTCTGTGAGGGGAAGCCCAGCGCAGACTTAGCAAACCACTGTGGCAGGGCATCGCTGCGGCGTGGGCAGAGCCCCCGGAGGAGCCTCGACGCTGGGAGCAAGACCTCTGCTGCCGAGGTGCGTGGGCAGGAGGGACAGCTCGGTCCCGTGTCCCCAGGGAGCCGTCGCGGCGCGGTCGGGCGATGGCCCCGGGTCCCAGGCTCCTCCGTGTCCTGCTGTCCCCCTGCGCCGCAGGCAGCTGCCTGTCCCCAGAGCCCCGAAACACAGGCTGTGGCGGGGGAAGGCGAAGGCTGGATCCTGAGGAAATAACTTCAGGGGATCCACACGGAGCTTCCCGGCTTGGAAAGCCAACCCCGATCGCAACGCGGCCGTCAGGGGAGCTTTGTGAAGGACACACGCACGCAGGGGTTTGGGTTGTTGTTTTGTTTAGGAGCAGCAAAACCGAGCCATTTGGGGAACTCTTAACTTCAAAAGCTGAGCGAGTGATGGAGATTAATGGGACGTAATGGAATTTGGAGTCGAGGGTCTCCCATCTAAATTGCTAGATTTGAGGAGTAAATTCCTAACGCACATTTTTGGTATTCCTACTCGGAGGCTAGTGGCATCCTCACCTCCCTTGGGACTGGAGTAAACCAATATTCAGCTGCTCTGCGACAATGCTGCTGCCTGGGGAGGCCGGGAGGAGAGATTTGCACTTGTCATCGGCTTCTCCGGATTGATTTCTAACCCGGAGATTCGGTGGTGAAATCCATGGTGGCTCCTGGACTCCCCGATCTGCCTGTGGCTTGGCTGAGCTGCCGGGCTGGGACCGGGCAGGGGGACGGCACGTGTGGACGCAGCCGGTCTCCTCGTTGACGGCTGCTGTTTGGGGCTGCCATGGCGGCGTTTGGGCAGGATCCGGTACAAGCTGTCGCAAGAGGAGGTGCTGGCCCCGCTTCCCAGCCGCAGTGCAAAAGCACTTCACATGAATCCAGGTGACAAAGCTGGGGCGGGGGGTAAATACGAATTCACCTACAGCCTGGAAATGTTTTTTTTAAAAAGCAGTTAAAGGTTAAACCACAAGCTGCAAAAAACCCCAAAACATCCCCTTAAATCTGACAGGAACAGAAAGAGCCTGGTCCAGGCGGGTCTCGACAGGCAGCACACTCCTCCTCGAGCCGGACGGGGCGAGCGTGACGCAGGCGGCTGTTGTGGGGCTGGCTGATGCCCCTGCCAGCACAGCCCGGGCGGAGGGCGGTGGGCTCCGGCTTCCAGCAAAAGCGGCCGATTTCGGGGCATTGCCCCGCTACTAAAACCAGCCTCCCCGCCCCGTGGGGCAGTGTTGGAGGGGACGGGCACGGCAGCTCTTGGGCTTCTCTCGGACGCCACGGTCCCTGGCTCTTGCCTGGTGGACCACGTCTCCCTCCCCAGCGTGGCGTGGCTCTGTGGTTTGGTGTCCTGCCTGTTTCGGGAGGCGAGCTCCCGGGTGAGAGTGATGGCCGGGGAGAAGGGAGCGTGTGAGGCTGCGTCTCCATCCTGGTTGAGTGCCCGGGGGGCGTGCAGGGGGCTGGAGAGCCCACTCCCCTCTCCGGCTCGGCTTCCCTGCGCTTGCCTTTTTTGCCCATGAGCATCTTTTTGCCTAACGAGCTGCCTCCCCCAAAAGGCATCTGAGTGTGATCAGCCTGCGGCAGCAGGACCCTTGGAGCCTGGATCCCTTCCCCCCCCCCGAATATTCAATGGGGTGGGGACCGCCTTGCCCTTTCCCCCGTACCCGAAGGATGTCGGCTGGTCTGCTGCCCAGCTACTGCCGTGATTATACCTAATTAGCAATCACCCGGCGAGCAGCACAAAACCCCCGTGTCAGCATTTGCGTTTCCCCATCCCCTGCGCAGACAGCAGCCTCGTGGCGCGATGGAAACTGCGACAGGGTTCAGAGATACCATCTCCCCTCGGGAGGGGTCATGATTTTTCGCTGTAGGTAGTCTGCCGTTAAAACGTGCAGATAATAACATGGCGCGCGCAGCCCGCCGCGAGGAGCGCCGCTGGCTCCGCGGCACGCGGCGGCCGTTCTCCTTCGTCTGGCGGCCGCCGGCCAGCAAGGCTGAATGCCGACCTTGGGTGGCTTTGGTGATTTTCAGTCAGAAGTGAAAGAAATTGGGAGAGATGATAATAAAAATGTGTCTTGCGAGCGTCTTACCACGAATTTTGCTGGGGCGGGGGGGCGTGCACGCTCCGCACAGCGACCGAGTGCTGGCCAAGCCACCGAGCACTTTGTGGCGAATGGAGGGTTGAAGAATGCTTAGAAATGTTTAAAAAGTTGGGGGGTCCAGCTGCCCGACGCCTTTGCCATCGGGGCTTCCAGCACGAGGGTTTACCTGGAGGTGTGTACGTGGCCAGGCAGCTGCTAGAAACCGTCTCGCTGGTGTCTTGGGAGCAGAGCCCAGGTGAAAGCCAGGTCTGAGGCGTTTTGGTTTAGGTATTTGGGCCAAACTATGATTTATTTTTGTAGCTCCCCATCTATCAAAATCCAGGAGCATCCAGCCCGTCTCCTGCGGCTCTCCGGCAGGGAGCGGCGTTTGAGGAGGCAAATCGTCGAGCTGCCGGGGTGCGTGCGGTAGCTGTGCTTGGGGTAGATGGTGGTGAGGAGGAAGGCCGAGGCAGAAGCTGAGAGCTGCTCGTGCTCCCAGCTCTGGAAACTGTTGCTCGAGACGTGCCGGAGGGGTCCTTTCTCTGCGGCACAGCTAGATGGTGCGGTGGGCTGACGGCGAGGGTCGCTGCCCCGCCGTGATGCTCCCTGTCGACCGATTCCTGCCGCTTTTCCTCCCGTCGACGCGCGTCCAGCCCTTTCCCGGGCTCTTCGGCGAGGGCACTGTGTCTGTTCTTATGGCCAGGCTCTGGTTTGTGTGTTTGCAGTCTCCTCCCCCACCGTCGGCAAGCCCTACAAGTGCAACTACTGCGGCCGGAGCTACAAGCAGCAGAGCACGCTGGAGGAGCACAAGGAGCGTGCCACAACTACCTGCAGAGTCTGAACACTGAACCGCAGTCGCTGGCCAGCCAGCAAGGTCAGTGCCGCGGGGGGGGCCGGAGCCCCGCTGCCTCCCTGGCTCCGGCGACACGGTGAGGGGTCCCGGCAGGGTGGGAAACGGGGGCGCGGGTTCACTTCCCAGCCCCGTCTCTGGGTGGCGGGGTCGAGCTTCGGGGACGTCCTTCCCGTTAGAAGAGGGGTGGGGGGGTGTGTGCCATGTGGGGGAGAGCGTGAGCCCCGGAGCTCTCCGTGCCCCGGCGATCGTGGGATGAAAGGTGCTATGCGTGTGCGTTGGTTAATGCCGCAAACCTCTGCAAGTGCAAAGTGTTACCTCCCTGGTTCCTCCCCTCACTGCCAGCTGAATTTCAAAGCCCCCCCTGAATCGGAACGCACCCTTGGCCCGTATTTCTAGTGCAAGAACTGCTGAGAGCATTTTCCATAAATAACAGAACACGACTGCGACACCGCGATGTAGGGGATTTACCCCTGCGGGCAGGTGTCTGAAACGGGCACCGCGTGGCTTGGAAGCACCTTCTGGCTCCTCCTCGGAGCCTGCAGACAAACACCCACCCCCCCACACCCCCCCCATCTTTGCTGTGCCGGCAAAGAACCAAAGCTGGAGCCTTCCTGGCTCCTCACCCTTTTGGAGCCGGACCTGGTCCCGCTAGAGCCACCGGCGCTTACAGCGAGGTTCACCGGTTAAGGCCGCACAGACACTTTAACCAGATGATCTGTAACCTGCGGGGCACGGGAATGGCGGAGCTGCCCTGGCCAGCAGCGACGCGGGGCAGGTCTCTCCAGGACGGGGTTGAGAGCCGGCAAGAAAAGCGAGGGCACTTCGATCCGTTGAAGCCGGCTCCTCTTCCCCAAAGTGGCAGGAGCGGGCCCAGCTCGATGAAGAAGGGAGGCGGACCGGCTGCCGGCGCTCCCTGCGACCGATTCACCGACGGGGTAAGCTCTGGGCCTGGAGCAGGCAGCCCGGGAGCCTTTTCGTAGGTCCGTCCCAGCTAGCAGAGGGCAGGAGCGGCGTGCCTCGAGCGCTGGCTGCGGAGTCTCCGGCCTGGGTCGCAGCGTGCCCGTCCCGCTCGCCCCGTCCCGCGGTTGCCGGCTGAACCGGGTTTCCCTTGTCTTGCCAGGTGACGAGATGCGGGACCTGGAGATAGTGCCGGACTCTCTGCTTCACCCCTCGTCCGATCGGCCGACGTTTATTGACCGGCTGGCGAACAGCCTCACCAAACGGAAACGATCGACACCTCAGAAATTCGTGGGTAAGGGGAGTTCCCCCCCCCCCCCCCCCCCTTGCTTCCCGGGCAGACAGGAGAGAGGAGGGAGAGGGGGAGCCCCTGGTCGCTGGAGCGGGGCTCGAGCGCCCGGCCAGGACCCCCCCACCTTGGGGAGCTGAGACTCTGCACTTGGGCATGCGGCTGGTGTTCGCATAGCGCCTTTCATTCCCACGATCCTGGGACGGGGCAGGTCTCGCACACGGTGCTGGGGAGGGGGAGGACATCGGGGGGGGGTGAGCACCCCAAAACCAAGCCTGCCCGTTCTGACGCCGCTTTCCTTCCCGGCAGGGGAGAAGCAGATGCGATTCACCCTTTCGGACCTCCCCTTCGACGTGAACTCCGGCTTCGAGAAGGACGTGGAGATGGTCTCGGCCCACCACCCCCTCGACCCCTCCTACGGCAGCTCCCTGTCCCTGATGGGGGGGGAGCATCTTCGCCCCCTCCGGCTCCCCCCCACAAACTGCATCTCCGAAGTCACCCCCGTCATCAGCTCCGTCTACACCCAGATCCAGCCCCTGCCAGGTCGGCTGGAGATGCCGGGGAGCCGGGAAGCCGCCGAGGGGCACGAGGACGTGCCGGACGGGGTGCAGGTGGTGTACCGGGGCCGGGAGCAGGGCGTATCGCCCACCAACGGCTGCCAGGACTCGACGGACACGGAGAGCAACCACGAAGAGCGGAGCTCGCAGCTGCCGGCGGGGAACTGCGCCAGCAGCCGCCAGAGCCCAGCCTACGCCAAAGAGGACCCCAAGCTGCCGGAGGGACCCCCGGCCGCCCGCTCCACGCCCAGCTCCGCCAAAGAAGCCCTGCGGGTGGTCAACGAGGACGGGGAGCAGATCAGGGCCTTCAAGTGCGAGCACTGCCGCCATCCTTTTCCTGGACCACGTCATGTTCACCATCCACATGGGCTGCCACGGCTTCAGAGACCCTTTCGAATGCAACATCTGTGGCTACCACAGCCAGGACCGGTACGAGTTCTCCTCCCACATAGTGCGGGGCGAGCATAAAGTCGGCTAAAACCCCCCCCCTCCCGCCTCTCCCCGTTCCCCCCCCCCCCCCCCCAGCCCGCCCTCGACTCTTCCTCTGTCTCTAGCTCAGCCCCTCCACCCTTAGGGCATGGAACTGTTGGTTTTTCTTTTATACTCCTTTGCACTGACTTTGGCTACAAAAATATTTAAAAAAAAAAATCAATAACTAAAAAAAAAAAAAACTAACCCCGACAAGGGGGAGCTCTTAACAATTTGCCTTTTTATAAATGGAGTTATTTAAATATTAACGGACTTTTTTGTGCTCTTCCCCTCCACCTCTCTCACCTCCCTCCGTTATTTATTAAGCTTTTTAGTTTCTCTTTTTATAACTCTTCTCCCACCCCCCACCCCAAAGTCTCACTTGAATTTTTGAGACTGGTTCTCCTCCCTCTCCCACCCCGGCCGGCTCTCCGGCACGGCACGGGGCCACGCGCCAGCCTGGAGCTCCGAGCCCTTTCCGTGGTGCGAGCCCGGCATTGCCCGTCCCCGCTCTCGGGCAAAGCGAACCTCAGATTAGGTGCTAAAAACCCCCGGGACTCCCCCCTTCGTCGGCCGCGAGCCCCCCCTGCCTGGCGGGGGCCGCTGCGCCCCGAGCTTTAATGAGTTTAAACACGCGGAGCACGAAGCGGGGACCCCCCTGCCTCCCCCTGGGGCCGGTTGTGCCGGCGACGGTGCCGGCAGGGCCAGGTCGGTGAAGCTGGGTTTTGCCCGGCTCCTCCTTCCCGCGGTGTTTGAAGCCCCCCCCCCCCCGTACGCCTGGGGGGCAACGGGGGGTCCGCATCGCTCCGCTTAAATGAAGGAAAACGTAAGCCAGGAAGATGGCGAGCGTCCGGGTGACGGCTCCGTTCTGCTGTCTGGGATCTCCTCCTCCTCTTCCTCGGCACAGGCCAGTATCTCCAGCCCGCTCTGCTGCAGGGGTTGCTCCCCGCACGCTGCCCGCCGGCGGTGGGGACGCGCCGGACCCCCGACCTGGCCGCCCCCCTCGCTCCCTCTGCCCCCCCCCCCCCCCCCCCCCCCCAAAGCCTTCGCGGGCGAGTTGCTCCCTCTGGCATTCCCGGGGGATCGGCGGGTCTCCCCGCGGTCCGGTGTCATTTCTGTCCTGCCCCGCTCTCGCTCGCGCGGAGGGGTCGTGGCGGCGGCACCCTGAACGCCAGAGCTTTGCCCTCGGTCCCGCCGGCAGTGAGACCCCCCCCCGCTCCCCCGCGTCCAGAGGGTGGGAAGGAGGGGTGGGAAGTTGGGGGGGGGGGGGTCGTCTGCTGCATCGAGCAACTGTCTGCTGAGCCCCTTTCCCCTGGGACGGGCTCCGAGCGGCTCCGGGGGCAGATTGCCGGGAGCCGGCCGGTTTTCAGGGGTGAGACACCGAGGGAAGGGGCTCCCGGTCCACGGGGGGGGGTCCGGAGCCGGGGACCCCCCGGGGACGGTGTCCCCTGGCGAAAGGGATTGTAGCGGGGCCGGGGAGGCAGCCGATATAACCAAAAATAAAGCGCGGGCCGGGCGCCGATCCTTGGCGGGGGCCGCGGCGGAGCCGGCCGCCGCCTCGGTGCTCGTGGCTCCCGCAGCAGCCGGGACCCCGGCCGCAGCCCCCCCCGCCCGGGGGGGGGACACCCCCCCCCCCCAGCTTCCTACCCAGGCCCAGGATGCATAAAACGCCCCTCAGCAGCAGCCGCTCCCCGGGGCTCTCCTGAGGTTGAAACCAAAGGCTGTTCCTTTTTCTACGGACACAAACACAACCACCTCACGCGGCGGCAACTCCCGTTGCCCCTATTTCCCATTTTCTTTTATTAATTCCGCCCCCCCCCCCCCACCCCACCCCACCTCCTTTCTTGCTGTTCTGTTACCGGTGTCTGCGTGGGGAGAGGGGACGGCTGAGCCGGGGGGCTCGGCTCGCCCCTTCCCGCCCGCTGCCACCGTTAACCGGCGCCGGTGGAACAAGCTGGAGCCCCCCTGTGCCCACTCCTCCCCCCCCCCACCCAGCGCCGAAACAAACCCAAAAAGGGGTTTTTACAAACCGAAATGGAAGCTCTGCGGTTTCTGACCGCTCTTGGGTTTTTTTTTTTTTCCTTTCCGTCTCTTTTCTTTTTCCTCTAAAAGAGTCTAAAACAAAAATGTAGGAATTTTGTAAAACTCCAGGTCGCTTTACTCGTGTAAATATCTATATTTTTTAATCAGATGTATGAAGAACAAACGATGATGTGCAATACCCCGGCCTCCCCCCGGCTACGGCCCCTCCCTCCTTTCTAACGAGTTTTCATTTGTATATCGTTAATGGATTCGCTGTCGTCTTTGTTTTTCCCTTTTTTGTGAGGTTAGACTCGCTTTTGGACAAAAAACACCCCCCCCCCGCCCCCCCCTCCCCCCGTGACCGCAGGAGCTTTTGTATCTGTAAGATACTGTAATTACCTATTTGTGTAACGAGATCTACTACTGTAAGTTTTGTACTGTACTGGCTGAAGGTCTGTTATAAATAAACCGGAGTAATTTAACGCCTCCCCCCCCCCCCCCGCCTCCCTTCTGTGGGGGGGGGGGGCAGCGTGCAAGCCTGGGGGGAAGGGGGGGGGGGACACGCACACGCAGGGGACCACCCAGGGGTGTGGAGGGAGGACACTGGGGGTCTCCTCTGGGGGCTTGGGGGGGAGGACACTTGCGCACCCCCCCCCAATAAGGGGTAGGACACTCGTGGTCCCCCCCCACCGTGCTCCACGGTGGGGGGGCAGATGGTGGTGGGCCCTTCCCCCAGAGTTGGGAGGGGGCTTGGGGACACGCAGAGGACACCGGGGACCCCCCCGGGGTGTGGGGGGGGAGGACACTGGGGGTCTCCTCTAGAGCTTTGGGGGGGGGGGCGACACTGGGGGTCCCCTCTAGAGCTTTGGGGGGGGGACGACACACTTGGGGACCCCTCCATAGGGGCGGGACACTGGGGGTCCCCCCCCATGAGCACTGATGGTGGGCCCCCCTCGGGAGTGGGCGTGGGGAGGCAGGATGCTGGGGACCCCCCGGGGCGTGGGGGGGAGGACGCTGGGGGTCCCCTCTAGAGCTTGGGGGGGGGACGACACACTTGGGGACCCCCCCATAGGGGCGGGACACTCGGGGTCCCCCCACGAGCACGGGGGGGGGGGGCCAGGACGCCCGGGTCCCTCCCCAGGGGTTGGGGGGGGGGGACGTGCCCCCCCCGCCCCATGAGCCCCCGCGTTCCCCCAGGACTACATCTCCCAGCGGCCCCCGCGGCGCGCGCGGGGAGGGGATGACGACGCACGCAGCACGCGGCGCGGCGCGGCGCGGGCCTCCTCACACCGCGCGTGGCGCGGGCCCCTCCGCCGTGGCGAGGAGAGTAGTCCCCCCCGCCGCCGCCGGTACCGCCGACCGGCGCCGCCCCCGCCCGCCCCGCGCCCGCCCCGGCCCCGCCGGCGGAGCCGCCGCGAGGCGGCCGGAGTGGCCCTGCGGCGCCGGGGCGGCCGCGGGGCGGCGGCGGAGGCGCTTCCGGGCGGAGGGCGGGTATATAAGGGCGGCGGCGCGGGGGCCGGACCCTCTTTCGCCGCCCCGGCAGCAGGATGGTGAGGGCGGCGCGGCCGGGGGGGGCCCGGGGGGCACCGGGAGGGGCCCGGGGGGGGCTGGGGGTGCGCAGGGAGGCCACAGGGCCGGGCACGGGGCCCACGTGGGGCCGGGGGGGTTCGGGAGGCTGCCGGGGCCCGTGCTGGGCCCGTAGGGACCGGGGCCGGGGGGGCCCTGGCGGCGCGGGTCGGGGAGGTGCCGTCCCCAGCGGCGCCGGGTGGGGGGTGGGGGTCTCAGGTTCATCCTCTTCCCCCCCCCCCCCCCCCCCCCAGACGAAGAAGAGGAGGAACAACGGTCGGGCCAAGAAGGGCCGCGGCCATGTCCAGCCCATCCGCTGCACCAACTGCGCCCGCTGCGTCCCCAAGGACAAGGCCATCAAGAAGTTCGTCATCAGGAACATCGTTGAGGCCGCGGCCGTCAGGGACATCTCGGAGGCCAGCGTCTTCGACTGTAAGGGCGGGGGGGGGGGGAAGCCCCGGGGGGGGGGCCGGGGGAGGCATCGGGGTGCCTCCGTGCCCCCTGTAACGGGGCCGACCCCGCGCCCCCCCCCCCCCGCCCGGGTGGGGGACAGGGAGGGGGGGAGGCCCGCGCCCTCAAGGTGTTTTGGGGTGACTGGGGGCCGCTGACACCCCCCCCCCCCTGCTCTCCCCCCCCCCCTCCCCAGCCTATGTCCTGCCCAAGCTGTACGTGAAGCTGCATTACTGCGTCAGCTGCGCCATCCACAGCAAGGTGGTGAGGAACCGCTCGCGGGAGGCCCGCAAGGACCGGACCCCCCCGCCCCGCTTCAGGCCGGCCGTACGTATTTGGGGGGTGGCTGGGGGAGGCTGGGGGGTTCGCGCCCCCCCGATCCTGCTGACTCTCTCCTTCCCCCCCGCAGGGCGCTGCCCCCCGGCCCCCCCCCAAGCCCATGTGAGGAGACTCCGGCCGAACGCGTCCCCCAGCGCAGACTGAATAAAGGACCCTGCACCGAGCCCGGCTCCGCGCCTGTGGGGCTGGGGGGGTGGGGGTGGGCGGGGGGGCACGTCGCTCTGGGGATGGGGTGTTTGGGGCGATGAGGGGGGGGCTTCTAGCCCCTTCTCATGGGGGGGGGGTGGGAGTGGGGGGGCCCTGGGCTCACCCCGGGGGGGCTGTGTGGAGGTGGGGGGCTGCTGCCCACCCCATGGTGGGGAGCCCTGTCCTGGGGGGGCGGGGGGGGTGTGTCTTTGCCCACTGGTGCTGTCCAGGAGTGGGATGTGGTGTGGGGGATGGATGGACGGACAGATGGACACTCACCCAGAGTGTGTCCTGGCCCCAGGGGGGGCTGGCCCTGTGCCCCATGGCTTCCCCCCCCCGAGTCCTGGGGCTGCCCCTGGACCCCTCCTGTGGTCCCCAGACCCAGCACTGCTTGGGGGGGGGATGCTGCAGGTGCCCCAAATCCTCGCCAGGGCCTGCCCTGAGCTGGTGGGGGGCAACACTGACCCGCCACCCCCAGTGGGGCCAGGTGTTATCTGGGGCCTGGATGGGGCTGAGGGGCTGCGGTGGGGCCTGGCTGTCACCCTGGGGGGCTGCTGAGTGCTGGGGGGCTGCTGCAGGGCTTGGCCTTTGCCCGGGGGGGCGGCTGGACAGAGCTGGGGGCTGCAGCGGGGCTGGGCTTCACCCTGGGTGCCAAGGGGGGCTGGGGGGGGCTGTAATGGGGCCACACACACACGGGTTTGGGGGGCTGTAATGGGGCCAGACGTGCCCCCCCCCCCCGGGTTTTGGGGGGCTGTGATGGGGCCAGGCTTTGCCTTGGGGGGGGCCTGAACGGGGCTGGGGGGCCGCAGTGGGGCCAGACTTTGCCCTGGGGACCTGGGAGGGGCGCGGGGGCCGGGCTGCACCTGACGGGGCTGGGGGCTGCGGTGGAGCCAGACCTTTGCCGCGGGGGGGGGGGGGGGGGCTGCAGCGAGGCTGGACGGGGCCGTGCCCGGGGGGGGGTGTGTGGGGGTTGGTCCCGGTGCCACCGCCCCGGGGCGCGGCGGGCGGGTCCCGGGCCGGGCTGCCCGGGGGGGCCCCGCCCCGTCCCGTCCCGTCCCGTCCCCGTCCCGTCCCGCCCGGCGGCCCCGCGCCAGGTGCATTCCCCCCGCCGCGCCCGGGCACGCTGCAGCCGCCGGGCCCTGCGAGCCGGGCCGCGAAGAGGAGCCGCGATGGACCGGCCCCGGCCCCGGCCCCGGCCCCGGCCCCGAGCGCTGCTGCAGCTGCTGCTGCTGCTGCTCCGCGCCCCGGCGCCGGGCTCCGCGCAGGCAGGTGAGCACCGGCACGGGCACCGGCGGCTCCCGCGGGGACCGGGGCGGCACCGGGGGCGCGGGGATCCCGGCGGGAGCGGGGGAACCGGGGCTGCGCGGCGGGGACGGGAACCGGGGGCGCGTGGGGATCCCGGGGGTCCCGGGACGGGCGGCGGGAACAGGAGCCCCTCGCGGGGGCCGGGAGCGCTCGGGGTCCCAGTCTCAGGGGTCCCGGTCCCGGCGGTCCCGATCCCGCCGGTGCGGGATCCCGATCTCGGTGGC